>NC_056739.1:1144862730-1144894401 GCF_019279795.1 Protopterus annectens
TTTAATGCTGACGAGTGCGGACTGTTTTTCAAGACGATGCCTGACAGGAGCCTCGTCATGAAGGGCGACAAATTTAAGAGCAGAAATATTTCCAAAGAACATTTCACAGTTCTGCTTTGCTCAACCGGAGAGAAACTAAAGCCCTTGGTGATTGGTAAATTGGGAAAGCCACGCACATTCAAGAACCTGAAGTCCAAAGACCTCGTCGTCACTTGGAGATCAAACAAATGCGCATGGATGACTGGTGCCCTATTTGAGGAGTGGATAAGGGGTATTGACTGAGAAATGAAGAAGAAATGGTCTATTCTACTGACAGTAGACAACTGTCCTGGCCACCCAAAAGTGAATCATCCCACAAACATGACACTGAAATTTCTGCCTCCAAACATGACCTCAGAAATCCAACCTCTTGACCAAGGCATCATCAAAACATTTAAAATGCACTTCCAAGCTCAGCTCCTGCAGTGGTTCATTTCTAAAACACAAACCTGTGGTCTGCCTGTTGAAGCAACTTCATCCACTGCATCAGTTAACGCTCTGGATGTTGTCCTCTGGATCAGTTCTGCTTGGAATAAAGCTCAGCCAGAAATTATACAGAAGTGTTTCAGGGAAGTTGGATTTGTCATAACTCAAGAACACAATGTTTTGGCCCCATCAGACAGTCCATCTCCCATGGCAGAATTCGAAGGAGTAGATTTTGAAGGTTTTGTTGCAATGGATGATGAGAGGCGGCAACATGTAATGAACCTGACCCAGAAGCAATTTTCCAAGCGATATTGACCGAAGTACAGACCAGCGTAAAAGAGCATGACACAGCTGGTGAAGTGGAAAGAAGCAAGTGAGGATGACACAGAAATTGCAGAGACTCCAAAAGAAGAGGATGTCAGGCATCTGATAATGCAGTTGAAGTCATTTGCTTTGGAAAAATGCCCAGGTTTGCTGAGTGGTGTAGCCAGCACTGAGAGTGCTTTCTCCACTTACCTTTGTAATAAGAATAAGAAACAGACCAAGACTGACTCTTTTATCTGAAAGAATGATTAAACCGTGAGAAAACAATAACTCTATTGATTTTGTATGATACTCTGTGTATGATTTTACCGTGTTTTATGTATGATTGTGTATGATATTCTCTAACAAAAGCTGTACAAGAAAGTAAAGTACATGTACGTATCAGTACAGTAGGCCTAGTTCCTTATGTTGACCACCTCCCTATGTTAACCAGTTTGTTACAGTCCCTTGGGTTGTCAACTTACAAAGGTTCTACTGGATATATATTCACAGTATGTAAATATTAATAATGTCTGATAGAGGGAAAAAACATACATTGTCACATTGAAAGTGCAGGTCTATTTAGAACCAAAGAAACCTTGTTGTGGTCGTAGTTGTTCATTTGCGAAGCAAAAATTCTAGTCCTGTTGGTGCAATTAAGCTATCATGGACAGGGGAGTGATACAAGTGGTGTGGGAGACAGACTAGGTGCATCCAGTGGCGATGCTATGGCAACTGTAATAGGGGTGAAGAGAGGAAAAGTAGATGGTAGGCAGATTTTAACTTGACTTCTGCTTCTACTTCCTGTGGTGTTCCCATCATGACCTGAATGGACTACCTTACAATCTTGAGGACTGTGGGAAATCCTAGGCATGCTGTTGTAGATGCCCTCTGAATAGTCAGGAAAGATCTGTATATTGACAACACTGACAAGCACACTTCTCAGACTTCCTACTGCTGCCCAAATCCACTTTTGATGCTGGTTAAATGCATTTCCCAAAACCCGTGCCTTTTTCTTCCTCAGTATATAATATCAGTTTGAATATTCATTCATTGGGGGGGACACAGAGCTTTCATTGTTTGCTCATACTTATGTTTTCAACGTTCCTGTGCTGTGTCTTATCTGCTAATGTCTGGTATATTATCTACTGGGTTCGGCTTTCTGAATCTTATGCTTATAACCTTGCTGTTTCCATATTCAGATTTTGAATTTTCCCAGTCAGATTCTGGTTATGTCATCACTGTCATTAAGCTTTCTTTGTATTTTCATTCCTACACTTTTTCATGCCTTATTTTCTACCTGCTGCCTTGTAGACATGAATTTCAACCAGCTAATATGTGCTACAAATGGGAGGCATGAAATGAAAGATAGAGAAATAGTACAACAACTGTAATTCTGCAGATTAAAACATGCACAAAAAATGAACTAAGCCATCACAAAGTACATGGTACAGGGTTGCAGAGATTAATTTGCATGCAGTAATCTGGTATATAAAATAAAGAAGGCATGCCATGTAGATATAATGTCAATTTATATTGTGAAAGAAAAAAATCACAACATAAGTGAAGAAATGCACAGGAAGTGTACTGTATGTGAAAATAAATTAATGTTACAATACTATTTTGAGTTAGGGCTACTGTCTTCTCAGGAATTAAAATTGTTACTTCTGGTTAATTCACATGTTCCATTTTTATGGATTAATGAAAATTAACAAATTTTTGTTTAATCCTACAATTAGACCAATGCTGTCTCTTTTGGTAAAATTATTGGATAGGTTATAGTATTGCCTACAACCTGTAGCAGTATCAGGAGTCTAGTATGTCAGAGATTTGGGGTCTCTATTAAAATTGCGAAGAGCTGTTACATCAAACGCCTCTTCACCGACACATAAAGAGTGAAGTCTGAAAATAGCGAAGGGTCAGGCCAGTGATTTTTTTTGTAAGGAGAAAAGCTGCTCAGCGTAAGATGCAGCATTGCCCTTTACCCTACTGTAATGCGATCTTGGAGTTGGTATATTTAGTTGGGGGGGTGTATGTGGGGGGGGGTGAAGCCCCCCCACTTAGTTATGTTTTAAATTGTGTGTGTGTTTGTGTGTGTGTGTGTGTGTGTGTGTGTCTGGTACTAGCAATTTCTTTCCCAGGGAAAGAAATTGCTGTTTTGACCATTTGCGGTTTAGTGCATTCGATGTTTATGTGTCGGTGAAGAGGCATTCGATGTAACGCCTCTTTGCGATTTTACTATAGACCCAGGATTTCTAAATCTTTTCAGAAAAATTAAATGATCTAGAATTTGAATCTGACTTTTCTAGCATTTGGTATTCAGTCCTTATATAGTACTCAATATACTGTAATACTCAATATACTGTAATACTCAACATTGCTATGGGTTAGAGGTTATTTCTTATTATTTACCTGGTGGAGCAATAAGGAATGCCATATGGAAGTTATTAGAGATATGCTTAGAACATAATTTTTTTAATTATAAATATTAGTAATTATTTTTACTTCAATGGTGTTTGCAATCTTCAGAAACAAAGCACAGTGATGGGGAATAGTTTTTCCCATCATATGCCATTATATTTATGAATTACTTTGAATGTTCATCTTTCATTTCATATGTTACGTTTCTTGCTTATTATATTGATTATGTATTTGTTTACATTTCCGGGTCTCAGATACTTGTCACTTTTCTGTTATTTAAGTCTAATAATCTTAGCATTTCTTTTACAGGATATTATGGGGATAATGTAATTGTTTTCTTAGTTGTTAAATTGGAATGAATCTCAGAGAAGTTTTATACTTCTTTTTTTAGAATAGATACGCCTACTAATTCATTGTTATGGGCCTCTTGGAGTCACCATAGACATACGTATGTTGAAATCATGCCTCTCAACCTCTTAGTGCAAGAAATCTCGACAGAGCCAAATAATGGGGGGGGGGGGGTAAAGGCACAAAATATGGACAGATTTTAAACATTGCTCTTACAAACCTAAAAAGTTGCCAGAATAACAAGGTTTGCATTAGCATGCACTTTCTGAAGGATATGAAGTCTGAAACTCATGTCTGTCATTATTTAATAACTTCATTTCTCAGTGATTTTCCAGAAAAAAACATCAATTGTATAAGAAACAGACCAGCAATATGAAGTGAAAATCTAGAAACTCTGAAAAATCTTGACAGTTAAGAGGTATGGTTGAAATCATTACCTAAGGGTGAATTTACAAGTTGTTCATTTGTATAACTTGATGCTTTTATCAGGAAGTTAATATTATTAATAGCTTTATTGAATTATAATATTGTAATATGCTGTTTTTGGTGCACTGGATTCTTTATCATCTAAAAATTGTAATGTTAATAATGAAGTCCCTTTTCAAAGCAATATAAAGTTTAATTACATAAGGCCTATTTATTTTGTAACTAATTATAAAGACATTTCAGTTGCTAATGTTAATCTGGATAAATTACATTGGCCTGTGCTACTTGCTGACATGGCATTCGCTTGTTTCTTAGCAGTTCAGCCATCATTTTCTTATAAATTAATTTCTAGTTTAAGGAATAGATTGTTTTTCATACATTTTAGAAGAAGCCAAATAATTCCTTCTGTTTATCTCCGTGAATCCTGATACGTTTCTTTGTTTGTATTGTAAGTTTTGCAGTTTTTTTTGTGTCTAACAGACCACATGGATTTTTCTATCTGGTATTTCTGTAGTAAACAATATTTCACTTGCCTTTCCTCTATGGCATTTTTATGCTGTTGTATGTCCCCGCAATCCTTTTTGCATTGCCAAAACTACTAGAGTGATCAAGCTGGAATATTAGAACGTTTAAAACGATCATAGGAAGATAAATATGCTTAATTTGGTTGTTAATCATTATCTTTGTAAATGCTGTGAAGGAAATGTTGATCTATTTATTTATTTTGTGCTGAGACAAGCATCATCTGACACCAGACATACTTAACAATATATGTATACATTGCTGGATTGAATGGAAGCTGTGAATATATTACACTTTAATACAGCAGCACCATATGCATTAGATAATGAGAGTCCATGGAAAGCAGTCTTATAAGATATTTGTCTGTAAATGGGAGGTGCATTAAGTATTTATTGTGAATGGTTTTATTGTGTGTTTTGGCCTTTGAAGATTTTTTTGAGGTACTACTCTAATAAAGCCTTATTATTGAATTTCAGTATTTATTTAATTCTGTACGTATGTATGTACTCTTCTTTTTCTTGAGGGTTTTCATCAGGTGCTGTTTTTTTTTCTCATATAATAAAGAGGGCCATTTAGAAGATCAAAAGCAGAAAATGCCAACCTTCATAATATCAAATGCAAAATGTCAAAAATTCAGGTCAACAAATGTGGTAAAGCTTAGGGTGGGGTTTTACCCTTTCCTCACTGTAGTGCGATCTCTGAGTTGGTATGTGTAATTAGCAGGGGGTGATGTGCGGGGGTGCTGCATATGGGGAGTTTGGGGGGTGCCACCTGCAGTTAAGATTGGTTTCAGTATTCCAAATATTTGCTGTTGTAGGTTCAATGTGTTGAATGTCAACTATTTGTGTAGTTGACATTCTGACATAGACCCATACTAAAGACATGGTGTTAGGTGAAGTGGTGATTCCCCTCAAATTGTTTATACATACAACTGTGGTGTAACAGTTTTTGTCTGTGTCCTGCAGTTGACTAATACCCCATCTGGGCTGGTACACTGCCTTCTTCCCACTGCTCATAACAATATGCTCTGGCTCCCTCTAACCCTGAATATAACAAAGTGGGCATCAGAAAATGAAGGAATGACAATATATTAGGTAACTCTAAGGTTATGCCCACTTTTCCAACAAAATTGTATTAGTCTTCATTCTAAGGGAGAAAATCTATCATAAAAATACAGCCAGGTAATAAAAACTGCTGATGTCTGCCATCACAAGTTTCCTGAAATGCTTAGTTCATACTTCCGTCATTACGTTTCTTGCTTATTATATTGATTATGTATTTGTTTACATTTCCGGGTCTCAGATACTTGTCACTTTTCTGTTATTTAAGTCTAATAATCTTAGCATTTCTTTTACAGGATATTATGGGGATAATGTAATTGTTTTCTTAGTTGTTAAATTGGAATGAATCTCAGAGAAGTTTTATACTTCTTTTTTTAGAATAGATACGCCTACTAATTCATTGTTATGGGCCTCTTGGAGTCACCATAGACATACGTATGTTGAAATCATGCCTCTCAACCTCTTAGTGCAAGAAATCTCGACAGAGCCAAAATAATGGGGGGGGGGGGGGTAAAGGCACAAAATATGGACAGATTTTAAACATTGCTCTTACAAACCTAAAAAGTTGCCAGAATAACAAGGTTTGCATTAGCATGCACTTTCTGAAGGATATGAAGTCTGAAACTCATGTCTGTCATTATTTAATAACTTCATTTCTCAGTGATTTTCCAGAAAAAAACATCAATTGTATAAGGAACAGACCAGCAATATGAAGTGAAAATCTAGAAACTCTGAAAAATCTTGACAGTTAAGAGGTATGGTTGAAATCATTACCTAAGGGTGAATTTACAAGTTGTTCATTTGTATAACTTGATGCTTTTTATCAGGAAGTTAATATTATTAATAGCTTTATTGAATTATAATATTGTAATATGCTGTTTTTGGTGCACTGGATTCTTTATCATCTAAAAATTGTAATGTTAATAATGAAGTCCCTTTTCAAAGCAATATAAAGTTTAATTACATAAGGCCTATTTATTTTGTAACTAATTATAAAGACATTTCAGTTGCTAATGTTAATCTGGATAAATTACATTGGCCTGTGCTACTTGCTGACATGGCATTCGCTTGTTTCTTAGCAGTTCAGCCATCATTTTCTTATAAATTAATTTCTAGTTTAAGGAATAGATTGTTTTTCATACATTTTAGAAGAAGCCAAATAATTCCTTCTGTTTATCTCCATGAATCCTGATACGTTTCTTTGTTTGTATTGTAAGTTTTGCAGTTTTTTTTGTGTCTAACAGACCACATGGATTTTTCTATCTGGTATTTCTGTAGTAAACAATATTTCACTTGCCTTTCCTCTATGGCATTTTATGCTGTTGTATGTCCCCGCAATCCTTTTTGCATTGCCAAAACTACTAGAGTGATCAAGCTGGAATATTAGAACGTTTAAAACGATCATAGGAAGATAAATATGCTTAATTTGGTTGTTAATCATTATCTTTGTAAATGCTGTGAAGGAAATGTTGATCTATTTATTTATTTTGTGCTGAGACAAGCATCATCTGACACCAGACATACTTAACAATATATGTATACATTGCTGGATTGAATGGAAGCTGTGAATATATTACACTTTAATACAGCAGCACCATATGCATTAGATAATGAGATTCCATGGAAAGCAGTCTTATAAGATATTTGTCTGTAAATGGGAGGTGCATTAAGTATTTATTGTGAATGGTTTTATTGTGTGTTTTGGCCTTTGAAGATTTTTTTGAGGTACTACTCTAATAAAGCCTTATTATTGAATTTCAGTATTTATTTAATTCTGTACGTATGTATGTACTCTTCTTTTTCTTGAGGGTTTTCATCAGGTGCTGTTTTTTTTTCTCATATAATAAAGAGGGCCATTTAGAAGATCAAAAGCAGAAAATGCCAACCTTCATAATATCAAATGCAAAATGTCAAAAATTCAGGTCAACAAATGTGGTAAAGCTTAGGGTGGGGTTTTACCCTTTCCTCACTGTAGTGCGATCTCTGAGTTGGTATATGTAATTAGCAGGGGGTGATGTGCGGGGGTGCTGCATATGGGGAGTTTGGGGGGTGCCACCTGCAGTTAAGATTGGTTTCAGTATTCCAAATATTTGCTGTTGTAGGTTCAATGTGTTGAATGTCAACTATTTGTGTAGTTGACATTCTGACATAGACCCATACTAAAGACATGGTGTTAGGTGAAGTGGTGATTCCCCTCAAATTGTTTATACATACAACTGTGGTGTAACAGTTTTTGTCTGTGTCCTGCAGTTGACTAATACCCCATCTGGGCTGGTACACTGCCTTCTTCCCACTGCTCATAACAATATGCTCTGGCTCCCTCTAACCCTGAATATAACAAAGTGGGCATCAGAAAATGAAGGAATGACAATATATTAGGTAACTCTAAGGTTATGCCCACTTTTCCAACAAAATTGTATTAGTCTTCATTCTAAGGGAGAAAATCTATCATAAAAATACAGCCAGGTAATAAAAACTGCTGATGTCTGCCATCACAAGTTTCCTGAAATGCTTAGTTCATACTTCCGTCATGATGCACAGGCCTTGTTATATTTAGCATTAAAAATGGGACAATGTGGGTAGAAGCAGAATGCTAATTTTTGTTTTGGGGGAAGGCGTTACATTCTGATAGTTCAATTGTACTCACTGTAACTCTTTATGGCTCATGTGAAAGCCCAGTGAGGGTGCCAAACTTAACTGAGTCATCTGTACTTGGCAATTTAATGTGTGGTCACAAATCTGTGATTTGTTTCATTCCTTTCCTTATGTTTTATTTGTTACAACTGAGATTCTGGTATCTCAGTGAATTCACTTTTCTCCCAGATACAGCTATGTCTGTGCTACTGTAGTTAAGTAAGAGGTGTTAGATGTATTCCCCCTGAAAACGTTCTTTAACAGTGAAACAGCAAACTTCAGTACTCATGGTTTCACTGTTGGTTCAATACTTTCACTTATGCGTGTAGGCCACTAATGTTTTGGAATTTAACCATGGGTCTTTTGAATGAGTAAGCTTCAGAAATCCGTAAATATTAATGTAGCCATGTCAAAGTATATCATAACATGGATAAAATTAACCTGTCATATAATGAGCAAATCAGAAAAAAAAGCTGACACATACTCTTAATAGCTTAGCCCCCTTACGTACCAAGCGAACAAAAATGAATCACGCCCCTTGGCTAACAAAACTGTCCAAACAAAGCCTCCTTCATAGAGATAAAGCATGGAAAGCTTGGCAAAAAGATAAAACAAAACAAAATGAAATTAATTACAAACAACTCGGAAATAAAGCAAAAAAGCTAGTCATAGAAGATAAAAAAGATCTACTTTTCTAAGCTAGCAACCTTTCAAAATAATCCAAAACAATTCTGGAAGTTCATCTGCACTCTACTCAACCCTGGCACAATACAAAAGTCCATCTCCCATACCCGAAAAAACTCCACAGGAAATTTCTCATGACTTTAACACCAACTTCATTACCACCATTTAAAGTTTAGTCAAAGACTCCTCAACAAGCATAAACCCAGACTCCCAGAATAAAAATAATTCCACACAAAATGGCAACACACTACTCACTCCCAACACATATTCCAATCCATCTAAAACTCTTTCATTTACTATAAAGCCAGTTCCCACCTCTCTTATATGCAAACTCCTAAAGTCAAACCTTGTTCTCTGTCCACTGATAACTTTCCACCAGATTATTTACAACTAGCAACAAATGCAGTTGCATACCCTGTCAGCATTCTTATAAATCGCTCTCTTTCAGAATGTTATGTCCCACAGTTATGGAAAAAATCTATTATTATTCCACTACACAAAGGTGGAAACTCACACAAACTCTCAAACTATCGCCCCATCTCTATACTTTCCCCATTATCCAAAATCCTTGAGAAATGTGTACAGACACAATTACTCAAATACCTCTTGGAGAATGATCTTTTGTCTCCCACCCAGCATGGCTTTTGCCCAGGGGACAGCACTATAACAGCCCTACTCTCATTCACTGATACTGTCAACAAAGCCTTAGATACTGGTCACCCTACTTCAGTAATTTTACTGGATCTATCTAAGGCTTTTGACACAGTTTCACATGCTAAACTTCTAATCCAACTAACAAAACTTGGTTGTTCCCCCGAATCCCACAACTAGTTTTCATCATACCTAAACAAAAGGCAACAATCATTAAGGTGGCATAGCATCCACTCTGACTATCTGTCAAATACCATAGGAGTCCCACAGGGTTCCATTCTGGGACCACTACTCTTCAATATCTTTATCAACGACCTTCACAAAGCCTTCAAACTGGGTGCTGTTATCGAATACGCTGATGATTCCACAATAATATCTACCTCAAACAATTTCTCTAACCTCCTCACAATTACTCAAAATGCATTTACAGAAATAGAATCATGGCTAAATACTGCACAACTGCTGCTAAATGCCAAAAAACAAACTGCTAGTATTCTCTTCAAAACCAACAGATGTAGAATTCAAAATATTTTCTAATGACAGAACAGAAATAGAAATAGTAAAATCTGCCAAACTACTAGACATTACAATAGACAACAAACTCACATTTGAATCATACTTTCTTAATACAATAAAGAAAACACATTTTAAATTAGGCAAACTTTATCATCATAAACTCTACTTAGACAATCACACCAAAACAAAACTAGCCTTACTCATCCCTTCCTTTCTATATGGTAATGCCATCTTTACTAACCTTCACTCATCCCCAGCAACAAACTTCAATTTTGCTACTCTAAAATAGTTAATTTGTCTCAGGAAAGCCAAACCGCTCACACCACTGCCAAGCAGTGTCTGAATTGAACTGGCTCAAATTCTCCAACTACCTCATACCCAATTAATGCTAGCCCATAAATTAATTTATAAACCAAACACCTGTCCTGCACTCTCCTCTATACTACAAACTTGTACTCCTACATGTACAGTTAGATCCTCCAACAAATTTTTATTAAGTGTAACTAAACCCAATAGAAGAGATGGACAGTGTTTGTTCTCCTATAGCATTGCAAAACAATGGAACTCCTTATCCTCCCATATTACCTAAACAGACTGTTCAAAGACATTTAAATCAGCATTAAAAACATATTTCCTAAATAAACTCTCTTGCAACTGCAAAACAATCAAGCCACCTTAAAACCCTTCCCTAATTAATACTAATCTACATCCACAGTGAAAATAACTACTACTGTTTTGGTAAAGCTGCTAAAATACTCCTATTTGTTCTAACAAAAAAATGCCATGTGTTATGCAATGCTAAAAATTTGATAATGAACTCATGTACTGAACTGTATTTGCATAATCTGTGATTATGTTAGGTACTGATTACCAATTTTAAATGTAATAAGTCTTGTAAGTATTGTAATCTACGTCTATCTCATTTATATTATGTACTGACTACCAATTTTTTTGTCTAGATTTATAAGTCTTGTAAGTATTGTAATATACATTTATCAATATTGTTAAATCTTATTTTTCTCTGTATTAATTGTGGAGCTTTTCTCCCCAGGCCTCCACTGAAAATGGGTTCCTGATCCAGTGGACTTTCCTGGTCAACAAATGTCAGTAAATAAATAATCTTCATTCTTTATCCATACCGTATATATTCACTTCTGATTTTCTTTGAATATACTAAACTTGTTGTCAATACTTTATTGTCACACTTAACTAACTCATTGCCATCGGAGTTTTGTTTTCAACTATACCACTAGAGACCTGAGTTTGGGTAATACCTTTTAGATCTGAGCATATTTGGGGATACATGATTCAGTTGCAATGACCAGCTCTCCCATTTTAGGGTACAGCAGCATGTAAGGAGTACTGAATTACTTATACCTGCAGGAAGCCTTGTGGCTTTACTTACATACAGAAACCTGCAAACCTGGTGCCACATCTTGTACCATTGTACTTTTAGTACCAAAAATTGATGGAAGGGGTGGTACCGCAGACCTCCTCCCCATTTAGTTACTGTGGGCCAAAATTACTCTTTCTCTTAGTGATGTCCCCTCACTGGGTCAGTAATCAAAGAGCCTGAATCCTCACCACAGACACTGGAGAAGGATGTTCACTTGGAACAAAAATGGATGCGCCAAATATTTTCAGATGTATCTGTCTGCATCAAGCACAATTGTCACTTAAGAGCACACAGGGAACATACTCAATCCAGTGGCAGGGTTTCCCTCTCTCTCCAGATCCCCAATATGACTCCCTACTAGCAAAGTTGAGTCCTTAGCTGAGTGTCCAAGCCAAGTCCTCCACCACTCTCTGTGAAACCAGTGCTTCATGTTGCCTTTGCAAGTAGCTGACACACACACTCTTTGAGATTTGATCTTCACACACACACACACACACACACACACACACACACACACACACACACACACACACACACACACACACACACACAGACACACACACACACACACACACACACACACACACACTCACACACACACACACACACACACACACACACACACACACACACACACACACACACACACACACACACACACACACACACACACACACCTGGGAAAGGCTGGCACAGAATTACTAGCTATACCCCCTTCTATCCAGACTATAAGATAGTTACACTGCCATCAGACACTCCAAAGTTGGTGACTCCAAGGCTCTTACAAAGGTACCCAATTATACTGAGTGAAATTAAAATTAATTCAAATGATAGTGTTTGGTCAATGCAGTAAGGCTTTCAGGAGTGACCACTGTGTGTCACCAAATAGATACAGTACTCTGTATGTTTAAAATATTCTTTGAAAGACCAGTCACAATGAAAAGTTTAAATATATTTAATAGTAAATAATAAAAGAACAGGAAAATATGGAATATCTATTTACAATACACACCAGAGTTTCAATCAGAGAAAATATTAAAATAACACAGATGAATGGATTCATACAGATACAGAAAACAGTACTTAACTAATCTCACTATATTTTCCTGACTGAAAATTACTAGTCCCTGTTTCACTTACAAGAGCAAGGCATGATGAAGTAGGTGAGGGGTCCTTCCTTGTCAGATTCCAAAAAGAGAGTGCTTTGAGACTTCAGTCTCACCTGGTATTAAAATATAATTTTAGTGATGGATTACAGAATGACATCACAATCATCTGGTCATCTGACTTTTGGTTCCCATGCTACCCCATTGGCTAGAAGTTGCCAGGATTTAGTGCATATGTGTCAGTAATGCACACATATAGCTTGTTAAAATCTGTTGCAGCTTCTAGAAGTCATAAAACAATTTCACATCTCGATCCTTCCAGAGTAGCAATTACTTCACTCCAAAGACAATACAGAAAGCTTCCTAGTACAGACTTTTTGTCTCTGGCTGCATTGAGAACTGTAAGATACAATTTTTATGGCCTTAGCCAGGTAGTTTAATTGCAAACTATTGTCAAAGTTAGTTGGACTGAGATTAACCCCTTTTCTTCCAGTATTCTTTGTTGCAATATCTACATTTCAACAATTATTGATATGTTTTTAACACAAGCAAAATACAAATACATTTTCAATGCAAAGATATGTACAAATCAGTCTGATGCACAAATGACATGGAATTCTTTATAACATTTCAGCTTGCTGTGCTGGCATATGTTACACATCCATTGCTCTATTTCTCCTGGCAATACCTTATGTCATCACACACTTCTACACTGCCTTTTATTTGACTGAAGTAGGGGCTTTAATCTAATTTATCATTGCAGGACAGCAAACAGATGGGACAATAGTTTAACATCACCCTAACAGGTACAGATAACTTAGAATAAAAGTTCTAGAATTAAAACACGAGTTAACAACACTATTTAATAAAAACATACTTTGCTTGGAATGTATTGATAAAGCTTCAGTGCTATAGAATTTCCAGCTGCCTGCTTTTATCTCCAGAGCCACAATGCCTACAGTCACATAGCATCATTCAGTTACTTTTATGAGTCTTTATGCAATTTATGAATTTTGTTTTTATGTTTCATATGTGTTTTTGTGACACAATGCCTATTTTTTCAGATTTCCTACACTCTAAAGGCTCAGAATTTAAAACATAAAACATATATGCATATATATATATATATATATATATATATATATATATATATACATACAAAAATGAGAGGAAATACAACTTCAGAAGTACTAAGCAAATGCTAAATATGCATGCCACATATCCATGTATTTATTCAAGACCTTAACTGAAGCTGTTAAGACAACTGAAAGTGTTCTGCTATTAAACGCAATCTTTTCTGGATATTTTACACATTTTTAAAAATCATGAAAAGTTCAGGGCAGCTTAGTGTTGCAGTAGTTAGTGTTGCTTTCTCACTATAGTTGGTCCTGTATTTCATTTCTCAGCAAGGATGTCTTGTATGTGGAGTTTGTACATCTTTCCTGAATTCATGTGGGGTTTTGCTGGGTGGTCTTGTTTTCTCCAGCCACTTGCAAAGAGCATATTTCATAATTTCCGATTTGCTGCCTCTCAGATCCTTCCTAAACTGATGATGTTGATCATCTTAGATCTAGGGAAGGAGGCATCATATAACCATATAGCAGTTGGTGAGAGGATTTTTTTTGGGAATGGCACTACAACTTGATAGGGATAAAACTGCTATTCTCCTTAGAAAGGTGGGTTTACTGGAATGTAATATGCGTGTCCCACCTCTCATGCATGGGTCCACTGAGCATCTGCCTGCTTTAGTGTGCATGTTGGAGACCTCATCCCCCTATTCTGATAAAGAGGGATGAGGCCAAATGTATCACAAAATCACTTGCTTAACCCCCCCCCCCCGCCAGTTGTTAAAATTTTAATATCTTCCATTAGAGTTAGGGCTATTTACCTCTGTTCATGAAGCTGGGTTGTCCCATCATTACTTTAATCTACAAACAGTACAGGTTGAGCAGCATGGGATTGTGCAGCATGGGACATTTGAAGTTATACTGCACATTTCTCCATGCAACAAATGCTTTCTACTATGTAAGTGTGACATTAAAGTTGTGTGCCTGTCAAAAGTAATACCATCCATATTTTACTTTCATAATGTCCACATGTAGATAGCTGTTGTTGCAGTACCTCTTCTAGCTACCTTACTTTATCTTAACAGCCTCTATATGTTCTATAAAAAATTGTTTCACAAAAGCTGCACCAAAAATACTATATGACAGCAATGGTATTGTTAATCCTACATTCTGCCTAACTTTTTCATACACCTTCAACATTTAGTTTGCCTTCAGGCAGAAGGAGTTAGGAGTGAATATGGTGCTACATTTCTATGGCTGTAATGTGCTACTTTCACCGGGACTAAAATGAAAAAAAAATTCTCTTTATCCTGTGAGTTATGAATAGTATAGGATAAAGTGGATGTACTGTGTAGTGATTATAATCACATGCATTACAGATGTAACGGAAGGAATTATTACTGGTCATTACATTTGTCTTATAGTACACTTTAGTGCTTGGCTTTAGAAATGTGAAGTCTGAGCTCACATTCCCTCCTTTGTGGTGTTTGATTTGTTGGGAATTAACAAAACTGAAGATGTGCAGTGTAACTTAACAGCAAAGTCCTTAATATTTTTATAATTAATATATGAGCAGGCTAATATGTGTGTGTGTGTGTGTGTGTGTGTGTGTGTGTGTGTGTGTGTGTGTGTGTGTGTGTGTGTGTGTGTGTGTGTGTGTTTGTGTGTATTGTTGGGTTTGTAAAATATATATTTTGCATGTTTCAACTCCTCTATTGCCTTTTTCATTATAATTTGAGTACTTGAGTCTCTGAAAGCATTCTAACATAAACCCTTTCATCCCATGGCAGGACAGAAGCCTTATTGTAATTATGGCTCTCCAGCTGGAAGACCGCTGCTTCATAGAGACAATATATGGTTCCTTATCAACAGATTGACTGGAATGGGCTAATTTAAATAGAAGACATTTGAGATCAAGATCTTTTCTACTCTATCAGAAAAACATGTTTCGTTTTATCTTTCTGTTACTGCTGCTAACAATGCTTCCTACTATCACAGGTAAGACAGACATATGTGGTTAATTTACTATACAGAGAAAATCATTCAAATAATATAAACGATCTTGTATGTTTTCTTTCATAGCACCACAAAACATTTCCAGTGGTATCACAAAACATTTCCAAAGTGTTAGAAACTGAACTGCCCTAGCCTATGACTTGGTTATTTATTGTGTGCAGGCACAACACAATGAGATAAATAGCTACTGTGGCATTAATCAGTGGATGCATTTCAGCTGCCCACTCTCTTGTTCCAGAACATGTGATCCCCCTCATAATGATTGGTTTGTACATTAGTTTCTTCAACAGTATGTGCAAAACACTGTGTCCCAGATGAGTACTGTTAAATTACTTTGTACATGAATGGTACACCTTTGCATTTTTATTATAATTGATTTGAGCATGGCATACCCAGAATTAGTGAAACCTCTTTGTATTCATTCATTCAGTTTTCCAAATGAAAATAGCACTGAATACAACAGCAAAATGTCTTTCAATTTTTAACAGCTATAGGCTAGCTGCAGGTCTTGCAGACCTGTCCTTCTAAAACATTATATTAGCAAAGACAGACCAATCTTTTTCTTCTGCCTCAAGTCACTTCTGTCAGCATGAGTTGATTGAGCTCATCTTAGGTGCAGCCCAGGAAAAGTATAAATGTAAGTGAGATATAGTCAGATATGCCAGGAGAGGTAGGGCACTGGATGTGTAACACATGCCAGCACAGCTAGCTGGAATTTTGTAAAGAATTACATGTCATTTGTATATCAAACTGATTTGTGCAGATGCTTGTGTTGAAGGATGTATTTGTAAAACTGCTTGTGCTAAAATGTACCAACAGTATGTCTGCTGGACAGAAAAAGAAATGCACTTGTATGTCAGACTGTATTATAACTATTGAAATTAATATTGTAACAGAGGATACTGGAAGAGAAGAGGTTAAGCTCAGCTCCAGCTAACCTTGAAACATAGTATGAAATTAAGTTACTTAATTTAGGCCATATCTTATAGTTCTGATAGCAGACAGAGGTGAAATGTCTGTGCCTATACCCTACTTGAGGTGATGATGCTAGAAACTATTTTCCCTGGACACCACATTTTATTTAAAAAAGCATTTGTGATTCATTTAGATATTTTAGACAGCAATCTATATTTCTAGCATGTGTATTCATGTGACAGAAATAAATGTCACCTTGGCGGTTAACTTACATAAACGTTCTTAGTGGGTACAACATTTTATTTTAATGTTTTGTTTCAAGACACATTTGCAGACAGTGTTTTAGTTATGATCTGTATTTCTGAGTAATGCTACTGCTGTCCAACAACTACAGTCTTGTTTTTGATTAGAAATACTGTGTACTTTGTGTGTGTGTGTGTGTGTGTGTGTGTGTGTGTGTGTGTGTGTGTGTGTGTGTGTGTGTGTCTGTTAAGAATGCATCCAAAGGCAGACATTTCCTGCTTAAGCTGCTTAAGAATTCTCATTGGCTAGTACATTTTGTTGAAAGACATGCTGGTAGGTAGTAACTCACAAGCTTTAGCATGCAAAGATGCATAGATATAGAACCAAAAACAAGCTCTGCCAAACCGTAATGCTCCTAAGAATTTCAAATCACCACCAAAGGTGTATGGTCATTTTTTTGGAACAGAAATAAAAAGGTTAAGCGCTTTTATCCTGTAATGTTAAGGACTTCATCAGAACTAAGCATTTTGACAAACTAGCCTCAATAAATACTAAAAATAAGAATCACATGACCCAATTAGAAACAATCTACTAATTAATTAACAGAAAGTAATAAGTTAATGATATAACACCAAGCCTATTTAAAAGGTACATCAAGAAAGTTAAGTTTGTAAAATGCCACTTTTAAAAACACATAATAATAAAATATTACAAATATTAAAAACTTCTAAAACCTGTAAAGTGTCAATGGTAAAAATAAAATTAAAGTGTAAAATTTGGTTAGAGTTTGGCAGCCCTAAGCTTTAAAATGTAATCATTTAGTTCAGGGAGTTTGTTGGCCATCAACCTGAACTGACAATGTAATTCCTTATACTTCACTAAAGTCTCCCAAGGACCACCATATGGACTCATGTGGACCTGTTGTAATATATCAGACTTAAAGGAGTTATGTCCTGTGTGGGTTTTTGAGTGCTTAAAAAAGGCATTATTTTCATTACACTTTCTAATGTCATAATAATGTTCGCACACTGTTTTGACCAGTGACCTTTCTGTTTTGCCTTCATAAAAGGCTTCACAGTTCATGCAGATGCCAATGTAGACTACTCCCATTATGTTACAGTTGCAGTTTTTAGGTAGATGAATAGCTCTATCACAAACCATTATTGTGACCCCACAAGTGTTTGCACTGACTACAGTGCCCACATTTAAACATACACGTGTTGTTTTTCTTACTCAGATCCCTAGGACCATTTAACTACATAGTTTTCTCTAAATTTTTTAAAATGTTGATTTTTTAAAGCCCGTTAAAGTATTGCATTGTATCTCAAAATCAGATCTGTCAGCAATCATCCTGGCCAATCTGACAAACTGAACCTTCACTAAGCCCCTTTTCTGTACTAGTGGCTGACAGCTACTGAAATACAGGTAGGAGTTAGAAAGGATTGGCCCTCTGTAGAGGTTCAAGGAAAAGCCCCCCTCATATTTTTTTCTTTATTGTAACATCCAAATAATTAATTCTATGCAGAGAATAATGGTATGTAAATTTAAGAAATTCAGTGGTAGAGTTGATATCAATGTTTCTAAAGAACTGGTCCATAAAAGAAAGATGTCATCAAGAAAATGGACATATAAGTTCCAACAATTGTCAAACTTGGAACTAAATACAAATTTGTTTTCCAACAATAGGATTACCAAATTAGTATATACGGGTGTTCATATGGCCTCCATTGCCACCCCCTTTCAACTCATTCCCTCCAGCACAGTTCTTTTGAGTGTGTATCTTTAACTCACAGTGGGTGTGGCTTGACCCTTTAAAAAATGAAGTTATCACCTTACAGTTCTAACAACTGCTCATTGACAGATGTCAAATATGAATACAGCTGTGTTTAGCATCATGTATGCTTCAGGATAAAATATTCTGATACCTTGTATGTAGCATGCTTTTGGAATTATTAATACAAATAAGAACAAGCAATATTTGATAATTAGAGGCGTAGTAGGAGATAATTGCAGAAATGCTGTAATTGTTTAGTCCTGGGGGTTTGTCGGCCATCAATTTGAACTGCCACTGTAATTCCTTATACTCCACTAAAGTCTCCCAAGGACCACCATGTGAATTCATGTGGACCTGTTCTAATGTAACAAACTTAAAGGAGTTATGTCCTGTGTGGGTTTTTGAGTGCTTAAAAAAGGGATTATTTTCATTAAATGTTCTAATGTCATAATGATGTTCATACACTGTTTTGGCCAGTGACTTTTCTGTTTTGCCTACATAAAAGGTTTCATACTTTCTGCAGAAGCCAAGGGAGAGCACTTCCATTATGTTACAACTGCAGTGTTTAGGCAGACAAATAGCTCTACTACGAACCATTATTGTGTCCCCCACAAACATGTGTTTGCACTAACTACAGTGCCCACATTTATACATACTTGTGTTATTTTTCTTACTCAGATCCCTAAGACCATTTAACTTCATAAGTTTCTCCAAATTGTTTTTGAAATGTTGACCTCTTTTACAGACAAACTGAGGACAAGTATCCAAAACTTCAACAACCCTTTGGTCAAAGTTAAAAATACCCTAGTTATTTTAAATTAATCTTTTGATGTTCAATCTAGGAAATATTTTAAAACTAGAGCAGAATTGAAGTGCTTTGTTACATTAAAGTTGTATAGATATACTGATATCCATGTCTTATGCATGTCTGCATATTTTTGTGCTTCATACCATTATAAGAATAATTCAATCTGACCTTTAATTTGTCCATCTAAATAAGCATAAAATCTAACTAATCCCTCAAACAGAAGTAATCTTTATAATTTTTCACACACAAAAATAGTACAGAATGTTTTTTCTAACTTGGTATTACATCCGTCATGAAAGAAGTTGCATTGAACATTGTGATATGATTAGCTATACCAAAGGATGCTTCATGAATAGTGAATTAGCTTTGTGTAACGAATGTATTTACATTTGGATATTTCAAGTTATGGTTGTTCTCCATCAGGAAGATACAGGCAAAACAGAAACATCACAGTGATTTCTTTAAAAGGAAATTTGTTCCACTTTCTTTTAGAGCAACTGGAGGAGGGTAGAGTTGAGAAAAATAGAAAAGAGCTATTAATGAAGGCGACTGTATCACACCCTCCACTCATAAAATTGAGTCATCCAAACTGACAGTCTCACACAAGTTGATTTTACACCAAGACAATTCTGCTACAGCCAAATGGAGAAACTAAGGTAATGGACCTTACAACCAGGCCAGATAAGACATTACTCTTCATCAGGGGACCCAGTTGAGTGGAAAATTCTCCAATACAATACTACTACTACTATCCATTTGTTAACCAGATAGGCCTACTGGACACACAGTCCCTTTTCAGGGTTGACCCAAGAGCAGTGTCTGCTTAAGTGACTTGTTTAAAGTCACACAGTAGCAAATGAAGGCTGAAAGAATCAAACCTTGTACAACAGGAACTACAGCTCACAGCCATAGCTATCTGCGCCAACTAACTATGTCAGTTTTTAAGCAGAGGAACCAATACTGATTCAGATGGCATCCATACATCCCTTCAGCCTTTAACAAATGGTAACTCATCATCACCTCAAATGTTATATAATCAAACTAACTCTGCCATTCAGCAGAATAATGACAGAAATAAAAAGTGTGAAAATATGTTTCCTTAATAGCTGAGAAATGACAGTAAATTTTCACAAAATAAAACGTTTAAAGGCCTTTAGGAAAGGGATCCATTTAACACTGTAGAGATGGACATTTTTCCTGAATGTCTAGCAGAAACAATGAATGCATAAAATACTAAAAGAGGATTTAGACCTGGAGATTCAGTGGTAAAACGAACTACAAGGCCACTGTCTCAAGGTAACTGGAATGGCCTTATCAATCCTAATCAAGGTCAAACGTCAAACAAAAAATATGTAGAGAACCGATATAGGCAATCAGACATTTCAAACTGATATCAGAAGATGATCTTTCAAGAAAACAAATCACTGAAAATATTCAGATCTACTTGAATTTATCAGTTATACCTTCTGTAAGAAATTTGTTAAAAACAAGCTTTCCACAACCCCGTAGAAAATTGCAGGGGTGGGGGGATAACTGCATTTTTCCCCAGACCTCATTGACCATCAAGACATCCTATCTACTGAGTTGTAATCATCCCATCATCCAGAAAGCCAAAGAAGTTGCTGGTGCCCTCACCATTATATGGGGGTTTTGTTTCTTATTGTCACCTAGTTCCCTTTTTTTTTTATTTGTGTATATATCTATGTGAGACCACTTCACTGAAAGCTCACTTCACTGAAAACTCACTTGACTGAAACTCATTTCATTGAAAGTTATAAATGGTGTTTTCCCCACTGTAGTGTGATCCTGGAGTTAGTATATAAAGTAAGGGGGTATGGGGTTTACAGCCCCCCACATTGGGGGGTGTGGGGGCATAGCTCCCCCACATATTATAAACATTTTAAACTATACACAGTGATACTTACAAGTCCAATGAATAACTGTTTCCAGAAGAGAATATGTAGCCAACATATCTGGGGGGCTTTGCCCCCCCTTACTATATATACTAACTCCAGGTCGCACTACAGTGGTGAAAAGGCTATATATAACTTTCAAAGAAATGAGTTTCAGTCAAGTGAGTTTTCAGTGAAGTGAGCTTTCAGTGAAGTGGTCCTAGTAATTTCATTTTCAGTGAAGTGAGTTTTCCATCAAGTGAAGTACACCTAGATATACATACATATATGTGTATGTGTGTGTATTTATCTATCATAAAAACCTGGACAACTCCATGGAGTTACTCCAAGTCCAGGTTATGGTGGGTTAGACTAATATTCAAGTTATAGCCAGGTGTAGATCCCCCTCCATGGGTCACAATGCCCACAAAGCCTACTTGACCAAACAGGAGACAACCCAAATTTTACCAAACACACTGGTTATGGAGGATTTCAATTATCCCACTATCAACTGGGAAACCTAAGCTATCCCTAACTTGCTAGCACAAAAGTTCCTTGATTTTATTAATTCAAATGCCCTGGAACAAATTGTTCTTACCCTGACAAGGAGAGCAAACATTCTGGATCTGGCCCTCACTAACATGTCAAACAGATACACTGCTGCAACTGTCGGACACTCATTAGTTAAAACTGACCAAAAATCAGTCACATTTGAGCTGGCACTAACACCAGAACTCACAAAGGGTGAAATCAGACTAAATAACTTCAACAAAGCAAACTGTACCCTCCTAGGTGAAGATATAAATGCATTCTAAGCCCCACCCGAAGCTGGAATTGGTAACTACGCTGAAGCTTACACTAAAGCCCTGTACAATCACTTGCATAAGTGTATAAACTTGGCCCTACCAGAAAGAATCAAAGCCAGAGCTCCAAGTAAAAACAAGCTGCCATGGTGGACATTCAGCATCAATATCTTTACAATAAACACAAAATGTTGCTGTCCAAGAAAATGGAGGCAAGGTTCCAACAATGGAAAAGCACCCTCCTCAGGCTCAACAGGCAAATAAGACAATTTGTCAAATCCTTCAAGGGCTACTTTGAGAGAAACTTAGAAAGTACTGCCAAGGATAACCATAAAGCCTTTTACAGCTATGTATGTAACCTAAAGGGTGGGACCCAAGCATTTTCAGAACTGGTGGCCAACAGTATTACAGACACTGACCCCACACAGATAGCAAACCTATTAATGGATAGATTTGGCAAAATGTTTACTCCCTTATCCACTCCTAACTTACAGCAAACTTTCCTCCAAACTCCTCCCCCCACACCCTACATATCAGTCCTCAAAGCCTTGTCCAAGGCAAAAAACACAGCCTCTATGGGACCAGATGACATCCCAGGCTGTCTTCTAAACAGGCTAAAACATGAACTGGCATCACCATTAAATACTCTTTTCAGTCATAGCCCAACCACAGACTTTGTTCCTGTGGAATGGAGAACAGCAACAGTTATTCCCCTCCGTAAAGGTGGTCTAACAACAGACCCGGGGAATTACAGACTATAAGCCTGAACAGCCTCATCTGATAGGCCATGGAACATATCATTATGGACCTCATAAATAAAGGCATAGGTGACCTCCATACCCTGGATCCTACCCATTTTGGCTTAGTGAAGGGCAGATTCTGCCTATTCAATCTGGTGTATTTTTTTTGAAAATGTGACCAAGGCCATTGACAAGGACAAATCTGTGCACAGAGCATACCTCAACCTGGCAAAGGCTTTTGACACAATCCCACATTCAGGCATTACTGACAAACTTAGCAAACTGAATGTAACACCCTTCATTGTAAGATGGGTTGCCAACTGGCTCGCAAACTGGACACATGCTATCAATGTGGGTGACTCCACATCAACCAGCAGACCTGTTACCTGTGGTGTGCCACAGGCCCCCTACTGTTTGGTATATACTTCTCAGATGTTCAGGTCAAAACTAAGGGGTTGTGGCTGACCAAGTTTGCAGGCGAGTGCAAACTAGGTGCAATCATTGTATCCCCAGATGATGTTAGTGTACTCCAGGAGAGTCTCACACAAACCAGCAACTGGTATATTAATCACAGTCTCAAACTGAATGCAAAGCAATGTATCATAATTCCCTTTGGCACAAACAGTGTCCCCTCACACTATCAAATCAACAACAACACCCTAAATACTAATGAAGTGACTGCGACCTTACCTTCGACTACCTTGTGTCTACTGAGGTAAAGAAAGCTTTCTGTATAGCACACTTGATTAGTAAAGGCATCACCTTGAGTGCAAAAGAAGTTATAACCCTCCTGTACTCAGCACTTATCCGGCCCATAATTGAGTATAATGCCCTGTTTGGCGTGTACTGTACTAAACACCTGTACTAAAATCATCAGAGTTTTCCAGCAACGAGGATCAAGGGGCTCCAGCATGTGCCATACACAGACTGACTAAAGTCCCTGTATAATCTCCACCAATGTCCAGATTTAGCCATACTTTCAAAGGAATTTACTGCTTTTCTGTAAACATACATAACTTTGGGATTCTTCTAGACAAAATGAAGAAGAGTCCATTTACTGTTTTGAAAGACATATTATTGTTTTTATATCACAGTTAACAAAGCTGCTTAATTTACAGCTGTCAGCTGACTTAGTCTAGTTCGCTTAACATAGAAGAGGAGATTCCAAAACGTTATGCACTCTTGTGGAATCCCTTTTTCTTGTTTAATGTAAAATGGCTAACCTCAAATGAACAGATAAAAGAAAAGATAGTTTTGTTTAGGAAGAGTTCATAGCTGGAATGGAAATACACAGATGGTTAAAATTTGCAGTGCTTAGACCCACTCACTACAGGGTGACAGTTTTCCTTTCTTTTCTTCACGGTGCAGTGACACCAGACTTCATCATTATAAAGAGGGGTCTGCATCTTCCAACATAGGAGCATGGAAGCTTGTTTCCTGTTCCAGAATCATGGTTAATAATTTCATTCAGTTGATCATTACTAGTGGAGATATGCAGATATTAGAGTTAGTTGCCTCACAACACATGAATGAACATTTGGTTTCTAAAAACTGAACATTTTCAGCATTGTTCATTACAGTTCACAGACTACAATATGACTAATCAGACTAGGCCCATTTAAAGTCATTGTGGATTCTTCATAAAAATGTTCATATTTTCTTTAATAATATCTGAATATCTTTCATATTCCATCTATTAAAGTATGGAAATTACAACTTGATAAAAAAGTATTGCCTCAAAAAATCAAGTATTTTTTTCCCAATTCTTTGTATATAACATAAGCAAATAAATAAACGCAGTTACTATTCTGACTTAACAAAAACAGTTAACGTCAAAGAAAAAAATAAAGCATGAACATTATGCACAATGCATCAAAATGCAGCAGATCCCTGTATGATCTAATTGAGCTGTTGCACAGTAAAAACCTTTAAAGGATGTTTAGTATCTCTCAGGTCATATTCTGAAAATAATGAACAAGCAACAGGTAAAAGGTGTTTTTTTAATTCACTATGCACATGCTGTGGTAATACCATAATATTGCTATGTTTTTAAAAAATCCTAATATCTTTTTTCTTGGGGGATCTCCCCTTCACATCTTCAAAATGAGGCTTTTTATCTGCCTTTTCTTTATAAGATAAACTACAAGGTTGTGAAATCTCAACGTAAAAACTATAGCATTGTGTTGATTTTTTTGTTTTAAGATGTATCACAGTACTTTGCTAAGGAATTTATATAAATAGTCCCATGGCCTTCACTGATCTAATACAAACCTTTGACATTGATCATTGCTATCTGATTCATTGACCTTTGCCTAATTATTATCTAGCCATGCATTTGCTGAAACACTTAATCCTGATGAGGACTGATATGGCAGCTGGTTAGGCAGGTTACACCAGATTTCCTTTTCTCCAGACAACATGTTAAATTATATTGGACACCCCCAGCCTTTCCTAGACAAGCTGAGAGAGAGAGATACATTTCCTGTGCTATAGCATGTTCTAGGTCTGCCCGAGGTCTCCTTCCAGTGGGCTTTGCCTGGTATATCTCCCTGCATTGTTGTCCAGGAGAAATCCTGACTAGGTGGTTAAGCAATTTCTGCTGACTTCTCTTAACTGAGGGATGAATGTCTGTACTCTAAGAATCTCTAGGATTGCTGAGCTCCTCACTCTGTCGTGAAGAATGAATCCTGTGAGGGAAGCTCATTCATGTTTCTTGTATCTGTAATCTCATTCTTTTGATCACTATACAGAGGTCATGAGGATTGGGGAGGATGGAGAGAAGGGTAAATTGAAAGCTTTCTCCTCTGACTCATTTTTCACTTCACTGTCTCAGTCTGTTACAACAACTGCAGTTCTACCAGCAATAAAACCATCTCCTGGCCAGTCCCCATGGTCCCTGCACTCTCATGTATAATCCTGAATAAGATTCCAAGGTATTATAGATTCATAGGAGGTTAAGCTATCAGCTCAAGAGCTATTTTATGTCTAGACTAGACTACCCCATATTTACCAAATTATTGCTGGCATGTGTCAGTACTCCAAGGAATGTTATGGTTATGATATAGGTTTTGCACATCAACTGATCACAGACTGTCCCTGACCATTACAGACAATAGGTGTAAAACTGTTGTAAATTTGTAACTTCCTATCCATTGGTCTAAGTTACTTTTGAATAGGGTTAAGGATGAGCTTTGCTTCACATAGATGAGAGGCCTGTTCCACATAATGGGTATTCTTTGAGACACGTACCTGCCTGTCCAACATGTTCTGTTTATGTTGCAGATGAGGTTTAGGTCCTTAGAACAGATATTTCTGATGCTATTTGTCTTATGCAACCAATCCATTTTTTTTTAATTTCTCTAAGTCTTTTTGTGTTTCTAATACCATGATGGAAATGGAACCCATTCCTAAGTCAAAGTGCAATTAAAGTTCATGAAATTAGTATTGTTTCAATCTTTGATGTCAGCCAGAAGTGCTCTTCGCAGCACCCACAATGTCTCCAGTAATAACACGTTCTGCAATTTGTATGGGGTTGCATGTACTGGTAATATATCTGAATACGATTGTAGATTCGTTTTTATAAGACCTGTTGCTCCTACTACTATTGGAACTGTCTGGGTATCGTTCTTCCACATTGCTCTCATTTCTGCTTGCAGATCCTGATATTTTATGACTTTGTGTCTCTTTATGCACAAGACACTATAGTCACTGCATGTGGCAATTTCAATGATCAAAGCAACTTTTGTCTTCTTTTCATGGATCACTATATCTGTTTTTCTAGCATCTACCTTTTAATCTGTTGGTAATGAGTGATCCCATGTGATGTAGACTTAATCATTTTCTATGATGTCCTGTGGCTCATGCTTCCAGTGTTTTACAGCCACTTCAATACCATAATGTTTGCACAATCCCCAGTGCAACAGTCTTGCCAAATTATTATACCTTTCAGTATACAGTCCTTCCGCCATTAGTATGTCACAACCAGCAATGAGGTGTGCAACTGTTTCCAATTCTGTTTTATAAGACCTACATTTGTCTGTTTCTCCCACATGTTCAATGGACTTTGTAAACCAACGTGTACGTTGCCCACTATCTTGGGCTGCCAATATTAACCTTTCATCTCTTGGTTTGAATTTTCTCTCCTTAACCATTCCTGTGTTTGTTGCTTATCGACATGAGGTTTTTCCAGATGTTTTCTGTACTTGCAACTATATTTATGCATTTTCCATATTTCTTGCCTTCTCATCTGGTTCTTCACCTTACGTTCTTTCTTTTGTTTTTTGGCACATTCAGTTGCTACCTGATTTTTATCTACTTCTGGTTTGATTTCCATTCCTGCTTGATGCAAATACACTTCTGATAGACTAAGCAGAGAAGTAATTTTAGATTTATTTTCATCATGTTTCAAAACTTTCAATACATTTAGGTCTTGTGAGGTCAGCAAATATGTGCAGTCCCACTATTGCAGATCTATACGTGTAATTAATTTCAAGGAGGCCCATCCCTCCTTCAGAATGAGGAATATATAATCTTAGTATACACTGAGTTTTATAAATCATTTGGTGAGCATGAAGCATCCTTCTTGTTTTCCTGTCTAATCTAGCCAACACATTTTGGGGAAAATCAGTCACTCCAAAACTGTAAGTTAGGACAGGAAGAGCAAATTGGTTTATACAGTAGAGAGTTGGTTATCCAAACTAATTGGGACCTATGGTAGTTCGGATAATCAAATTGTTCAGATAATCAAACATATAATTGAACCGGATAAAAAAACTTCTAAAATCTTGTTTTTTCTGCATACAGGAATACACTTTTCAACCATTCAGCATTTCCAATGGACAATAAAGAATATTTTTCACACACGAGCTGGCTTCATGCACAAAAAACATGCTCAAGCAAATACGTATAATGTTTAGATATTCAGACTTTATGATTTTTCCTACCCAAAAACTTTGGAAGGCTGGTTCTAATAATTGAAGTTTCTGATAATTGACGTTTATATAATCAGCTCTTTACTGTAGCTCGCATTTTGTTCCTAGATGTCAGTGCTGTTTTCAGGATTAATTTAAGTCTTCTAAAGTATTCCTTACAAAGATTTGTATGCAATTGTTCATGTTTTATTGTTGATCCTTCATCAGTTCCAAATATGTATACACCACCTCTTGCTCAAGTTCTTTTATATCACATTCTTGTCCCAAACTGATGTTTTTTTAATGTTGCAGTTTTCCTCCTTTAAAGGTTGCTTTTGCACATTTATCAAGACCAAATGTCATTCTTATATCACCTGAAAAAGTTTTAAGAACTTGCAGTTTTGCTTTCAATTCCTCATCTGATAAGCTGTACAGTTTTAAATCAATGACAAAGAGAAGATGAGAAGTCTTTACAATGTTGTTTTCTAGGAGCCAAATTATAGCCATGGCCTTATCTGTTAAGTAGACACCTTAATGGGTTAAGGGCAAGACAGAATAACAGCAGTGACAGACCTGGAATATCCCCCTTTGAATTTTTATCCCTGGAATAATAATTTGCCCTTTATCATGGCTTAATTGCAATGTGGTCGGCCACTGTTTCTAGGTCACTGTAATGTAGTCGATAAGTGTAAGGTGTATCTTATACATTTTTAAACACTCTTTTATCCATGAATGTGGGATACTATCAAATGCTTTTTTATAATCAATCCATTGAGTTTTCTTCTAAATTACTATAAACTCTGTCGGCATCAATTCCAGTGTATAGTTTATATGTGGTTGGAAGGCAAGTTATTGGTCTATAGTTTTTAGGGTAGCTTGCAGGTTCACTCTTAAATAGGAGCATAGTTTTTCCTGTTGTTCGCCAGGTTGGTGTCTGTTCAGGGTATGCATATAAATAGTTCTTACTCACAGCTAAATCTTCGTGCAAAGATGTTAATAGTTTTAACCAGAAGTTAGGTACTGCATCTGGGCCTGGGGTTTTCCAATTAGAGGCTTTTCTTAATTTTGTTTCAATCTCTCTGGCTGTTAGTTCATCCCATTTCATATCCTGTACCTTTAAACTTCTTATTCTTTCTTTTACTTCTGTCCATTTATCATCTTTGTTATGTTCCCTAGGATCTTCATAAATACTTCGCCAAAATGTATCTATTTCTTCTTGTTTTGGTGGTGCTTCAATTCCTTTTACCTTGTTTCCCAGTTCTGTATAAAACTTTTTTGAGTTATCAATAAATTGCTTATTTTGTACTTTTCATTTATATTTATCTGAGTATCTTCTAAGTTTTTCCACCTGTGCTGAGATTTTTAGTTTATTTGCAATAGTGCATGATCGATCCTGGTCTGTTCTAATACTGCACATTGCTTTTATTATGTCGATCTTTCTTAGTATTTTTGTTGATCTGTTCCCTCTTCCATATTGTTCTAACATTGACACTACTTGTCTTAATTGCTTTATAGTTTTCTCTATTCGATACTCCATGATGGTATTCAATTTCTCCTCGTCCTTTCCCTTACTACCTTGTGTTCTTATGGTAGGACTTTATCTGTTATTAATTTGGATGCACAGTAATGTATCCTATTTACTTCTGTTATATCACATGAATCTCTATGGACAGTCCTAATTACTGTATTCATTTCTTTTATCAAATTTCTGATGTTTTGGGTTTTATTGTTCTTCTGGAGTCTATTTCTTTCATTGATTTTAATATGCCTATCTCTGTTAAATCAAGCAACTCTTCTCTTTGCTCATTTTCTTCTAAATTGAGAGCATATTTTTTTGTTTTCCATTTCCTGCATGCATTCTATAGAAAGTTCTGTGGCATCTTCCTCTGGCACATTCTCTTCAGTTTCATCCTGTGCCATCCATTTCTCTGTCATATGGGAACTCACTGGCCTATCACACCTGTTCCTTCCCTTGCTGTCCGGCTTCAAGTGAACACAGTTTAGTGAATCCATCAGTATGGAGTCAGAGGATGTTTTATAGGCTGGGCATAGACCTCTGCTCAGTAGTTTGAACTAGACCAAGTAAAGGGATAGGGCTTTGAGACAGTTTGTATAGGACTTTTTGTTTACCCCATGTTCTTTTTGTAAAAGAGACATTTTGTAGTCAAAGGTCAG
Source organism: Protopterus annectens (assembly GCF_019279795.1). NCBI lineage: Eukaryota > Metazoa > Chordata > Ceratodontiformes > Protopteridae > Protopterus > Protopterus annectens. Next base: position 1,144,892,607 of record NC_056739.1, read on the forward strand.
GTCACTCTCAGCATGTGTTCCCTGGTTCATGACTACTGGGTCTACTTTTAGGGGTATGTTATCAATGTGGTCATTTCCAGGAGTGGCCATCTTTCCAAAAAGGTACTGCTATGCATATCTTCACACTGAGCTTTAGTCCATGGCTCTGGCACCAGTTGTTTATTCGAATCAGGCCCTCTTGGCGTGTATGTGCATCTTTAGGGGATTCAATAACTATGCTTAGTTTGCAGTCATCCACAGACTTGGTCAGCCTGAGGCCCTTAATGTTTGCTTTGACTTCAGAGAAGTAGAAAACTCCATTTAATTTAGTTTTAAAACACCACTTGCAGTAGCTGCTCATCTCTTACATGCAGATAGTAATCCATTTTTTCTCAGGAGATAACCATGACTTTTGATTTGGTGGGATTGACTTTCATTCTTTTTCCTTCATTCTCAGCAGTGAAAACTCTAGTGCATCCCAGAAATCATGTTCGGATAAAGCCAAAGAGGACAGCATCATCTGAAAACAACAAAGATGCAGTTCTCACATTCCCAAACTCCACACAGCTTTATGAGGGATGATTTGCACTCCTTCCCTATAGGCTTTCAAATATTAGTCAAAACCTTGTCTACCCCACAGTGCCATTTTTAGGCAATGCCGACCTGATAAAGCTTACAACACAGCAAAACCAACCCAGGATAGTCTAAACATATCATTGCTCAATGTCAGGATTCTAAACAGAAAAACTGCAGTCCTTGCAAGATACCCTCACCCTAGAGAATGTAGATGCCTGTGTAATAATGGACACATGGTTTAAAGCTGCAGAGAGCACCTTGCCATTACAAGCTATAATGCCTTAGTTTAGCTATTACACAAGAAGGGACAAAAGATATATTATTTAAATACAGCCACACCTCAATACTGAGACATCCTTGCCTTTTCTACAAAATTGGTACATGTAATCTTCAGAATGTGTGTGGGGGGGCAGATGTACATATTAGTCAGACTTGCAGTTGCAGTGTTATTACATTATTTACCACTTGTGCAAATGTTATTATCCTTGTATTAATACAAATAAAATCAAACCTAACAATTCCATATTTTTCTCAACTCTATCTTCATGCAAGTAATTGTTGCACATTTACTTTTCTGTTTCTGACTGACCAGCCAATCCTTCACAGCTAACTGCAAATCATACTGTGACATAAGTTCTGAAACATTTTAACAAGTTGACAGAAAATATGCTACTCTCCATCTACATACATACTCAGAGTACCCCAGCAATTTTCCATATAATGTATTTATAATGTTTACAAGCTACAGTTTAGTAAACATACAAAAATATAATCTCTTAGCAACATCGCATGCAGTGTATCAGTGTAATGGCTATGTAGTCATATGTCAAATTTGTTTTAAGAGATATTCAGATCTAAGTGAAATACAGAACAGTGAAAAAATCATTACTTTTCTTAGCTGTAATTGCTTCCTGTTTTAATTCAGTAACTCATAAGCACAAACACTTATATATTTTTATATTATTTTTGCTCCCAAACTAAGTTAGCAACAATACGTTTTGCTGATATTTCTGACTTAGAAAGACAGTTAAGCATTGTTTTACATTAGCGGGTTTACAAATGAAATACTGACATGGATATCAGGTTTGACTTTACAGTTTTTGGGGACACCTACCATATTTAACAAAGTCATGGGTCAAGGATACTTACAGGAAGTGACAGAGCCATTAGGACCACAGCAGGATTAATGGAGTCAGCTTTCCATGCAAACCATAAAACCCGGGGACATGGATAATTTAAG
>NC_056739.1:1145040175-1145122675 GCF_019279795.1 Protopterus annectens
AAAAAGGGCCCCTTTTCAATATTCAGCAGAAATAATTTCCGAGATAATGGACTAAGACTTTAAGGCACAGACAATCCCTCTAGGCTAAGACTTGTACACCGAATAAGAATGAAGTGAGATAAATAAACTAACTGCAGACAGGGAGAGACAGACAGAGAGCTTCCAATTTTCAGTAAACAAATAAATAGGCAGATAAATGCAGTACTATTTTTAACACAATATTCAATGAAACAATAAAAAGAAAAAAAATCAGTACTATCTTATAGCACTGCAAGTTTGTACTTATCTCAGCTTGTAATAAAGTTGATGTAGGGTGTACCAAACAGCTGCAGTATGCAACTATTCAGCAGAAATAATTTCAGAGATAAGGGACTAAGACTCTAGGCTAAGACTTCTACACCGAATAACAATGAAGTGAGATAAATAAACTAACTGCAGACAGGGAGAGACAGAGAGCTTCCAGTTTTCAGTAAACAAATAAATAGTCAGATAAATGCGGTACTATTTTAACACAATATTCAATGAAACAATGAACAGAAAAAATAAAATTCAGTACTATCTTATAGCACTGCAAGTTTGTACTTATCTCAGCTTGTAATAAAGTTGATGTAGGGTATACCAAAGAGCTCCAGTATGCAACTATTAGTAGAAATAATTTCAGAGATAAGGGACTAAGACTTTAAGGCACAGAGAATCCCTCTAGGCTAAGACTTCTACATTGAATAACAATGAAGTGAGATGAATAAACTAACTGCAGACAGGGAGAGACAGAGAGAGAGCTTCCAATTTTCAGTAAACAAATAAATAGGTAGATAAATGCAGTTCTATTTTTAATACAATATTCAATGAAACACTAACCAGAAAAAATAAAATTCAGTACTATCTTATAGCACTGCAAGTTTTTACTTATCTCAGCTTGTAATAAAGTTGATGTAGTTTATAACAAACAGCTCCAGTATGCAACTGTTCAGCAGAAATAATTTCAGAGATAAGGGACTAAGACATTAAGGCACTGAGAATCCCTCTAGGCTAAGACTTCTACACAGAATAACAATGAAGTGAGATTAATAAACTAACTGCAGACAGGAGAGAGAGAGAGAGCTTCCAGTTTTCAGTAAACAAATAGGCAAATAAATGCAGTACTATTTGTAACACATTATTCAATGAAACAAAAAACAGAAAAAAATAAAATTCAGTACTATCTTATAACACTGCAAGTTTGTACTTATCTCAGCTTGTAATAAAATTGATGCATGGTACACCGAACAGCTCCACTATGCATCTATTCAGCAGATATAATTTCAGGGATAAGGGACTAAGACTTTAAGGCACAGAGAATCCCTCTAGGCTAAGACTTCTATACTGAATACAAATGAAATGAGATGAATAAACTAACTGCTGACAAGGAGAGACAGAGAGAGCTTCCAGTTTTCAGTAAAAAATAAATAGGCAGATAAATGCTGTACTATTTTTAGCACAATATTCAATGAAAAACAGAAAATAAAATTCAGTGGATCTGGTGGCTGCAAGGTAGCGCTTATCACAGTAAGACGCTGTCCGGTTTGACTCTCAGTTAGAGCATCTTCTGCGTGGAGACATGGGTGAATGGACATACCTTCATTGAAGGTTGTGCGTTAGGGCTGGCAACTCGGTACGTAAAAAGCAACTGCCAATCATTAGCGGACCGGAGTTCCGCTGTGGCGACCCCTAACCGGGAAAAGCTGAAAGTCACAACATTCAATGAAACAGTAAACAGAAATAAATAAAATTCAGTACTATCTGATAACACTGCAAGTTTGTACTTTTCTCAGCTTGTAATAAAATTGATGTAGGGTATACCAAACAGCTCCAGTATGCAGTTAATCAGCAGAAATAATTTCAGAGATAAGGGACTAAGACTTTAAGGCACAGACAATCCCTCTAGGCTAAGACTTCTACACTAAATAACAATGAAGTGAGATTAATAAACTAACTGCAGACAGGGAGATACAGAGAGAGAGCTTCCAGTTTTCAGTAAACAAATAAATAGGCAAATAAATGCAGTACTATTTTAACACATTATTCAATGAAACAAAAAACAGAAAAAAGAAAATTCAGTACTATCTTATAACACTGCAAGTTTGTACTTTTCTCAGCTTCTAATAAAGTTGATGTAGGGTATACCAAACAGCTCCATTATGCAACTGTTCAGCAGAAATAATTTCAGAGATAAGGGACTAAGACTTTAAGGCACAGAGAATCCCTCTAGGCTAAGACTTCTACACCAAATAACAATGAAGTGAGATAAATAAACTAACTGCAGACAGGGAGAGACAGAGAGAGCTTCCAGTTTTCAGTAAACAAATAAATAGATAAATGCAGTACTATTTTAACACAATATTCAATGAAACAATAAACAGAAAAAAAATTCAGTACTATCTTTTAACACTGCAAGTTTATACTTAACTCAGGTTCTAATAAAGTTGAAGTTGGGAATACCAAACAGCTACAATATGTAACTATTCAGCAGAAATAATTTCAGAGATAAGGGACTAAGACTTTAAGGCACAGATAATCCCTCTAGGCTAAGACTTCTACACCAAATAACAATGAAGTGCGATAATTAAGCTAACTGTAGACAGGGAGAGACAGAGATAGAGCTTCCAGTTTTCAGTAAACAAATAAATAGTCAGATAAATGCGGTACTATTTTAACACAATATTCAATGAAATAATGAACAGAAAAAATAAAATTCAGTACTATAGTATAGCACTGCAAGTTTGTACTTATCTTAGCTTTTAATAAAGTTGATGTACGGTATATCAAAGAGCTCCAGTATGCAACTATTAGCAGAAATAATTTCAGAGATAAAGGACTAAGAATTTAAGGCACAGAGAATCCCTCTAGGCTAAGACTTCTACATTGAATAACAATGAAGTGAGATGAATAAACTAACTGCAGACAGGGAGAGACAGAGAGAGCTTCCAATTTTCAGTAAAAAATAAATGGGCTGATAAATGCAGTACTATTTTTAACACAATATTCAATGAAACAATAAACAGAAAAAATAAAATTCAGTACTATCTTATAGCACTGCAAGTTTGTACTTATCTCAGCTTGTAATAAAGTTGATGTAGGGTATACCAAACAGCTCCAGTATGCAACTATTCAGCAGAAATAATTTCAGAGATAAGGGACTAAGACTTTAAGGCACAGAGAATCCCTCTAGGCTAAGACTTCTACACCGAATAACAATGAAGTGAGATGAATAAACTAACTGCAGACAGGGAGAGACAGAGAGAGAGAGAGAGCTTCCAATTTTCAGTAAACAAATAAATAGGCAGATAAATGCAGTACTATTTTAACACAATATTCAATGAAACAATAAACAGAAAAAATAAAATTCAGTACTCTCTTATAACACTGCAAGTTTGTGCTTTTCTCAGCTTGTAATAAAATTCATGTATGGTATACGAAACAGCTCCAGTATGCAATTATTCAGCAGAAATAATTTCAGAGATAAGGGACTAAGACTTTAAGGCACAGAGAATCCCTCTAGGCTAAGACTTCAACACTGAATAACAATGAAGTGAGATGAATAAACTAACTGCAGACAGGGAGAGACAGAGAGAGAGCTTCCAATTTTCAGTAAACAAATAAATAGGCAGATAAATGCAGTACTATTTTTAACACAATATTCAATGAAACAATAAACAGAAAAAAATAAAATTCAGTACAATCTGATAACACTGCAAGTTTGTAATTTTCTAAGCTTGTCATAAAATTGAAGTAGGGTATACCAAACAGCTCTAGTATGCAGTTAGTCAGCAGAAACAATTTCAGAGATAAGGGACTAAGACTTTAAGCCACAGAGAATCCCTCTAGGCTAAGACTTCTACACCGAATAACAATGAAGTGAGATGAATAAACTAACTGCAGACAGGGAGAGACAGAGAGATAGAGCTTCCAATTTTCAGTAAACAAATAAATAGGTAGATAAATGCAGTTCTATTTTTAATACAATATTCAATGAAACACTAACCAGAAAAAATAAAATTCAGTACTATCTTATAGCACTGCAAGTTTGTACTTATCTCAGCTTGCAATAAAGTTGATGTAGGGTATAACAAACAGCTCCAGCATGCAACTTTTCAGCAGAAATACTTTCAGAGATAAGGGAATAAGACATTAAGGCACAGAGAATCCCTCTAGGCTATGACTTCTACACCGAATAACAATGAAGTGAGATTAATAAACTAACTGCAGACAGGGAGAGACAGAAAGAGAGCTTCCAATTTTTTAGTAAATAAATAAATAGGCAGAAAAATGCAGTACTGTTTTTAGCACAATATTCATTGAAAGTATAAACAGAAAAAATAAAATTCAGTACTATCTTATAACACTGCAAGTTTGTACTTATCTCAGCTTGTAATAAAATTGATGTAGCGAATACCAAAAAGCTCCAGTGTGCAACTATTCAGGAGAAATAATTTCAAAGATAAGGGACTAAGACTTTAAGGCACAGAGAATCCCTTTAGGCTAAGACTTCTAAACCGAATTAGAATGACGTGAGATAAGTAAACTAACTGCAGACATGGAGACAAAGAGAGAGCTTCCAGTTTTCAGTAAACAAATAAATAGGCAGATAAACGCAGTACTATTTTTAACACAATATTGAATGAAACCATAAACAGAAAAAAATAAAATTCAGTACTGTTATATAACACTGCAAGTTTGTACTTATCTGAACTTGTAATAAAGTTGAAGTAGGGTATAACAAACAGCTCCAGTATGCAACTATTCTGCAGAACTAATTTCAGAGATAAGGGAGTAAGACATTAAGGCACAGGCAATCCCTCTAGGCTAAGACTTCTACTTCGAATAACAATGAAGAGAGATTAATAAACTAACTGCAGACAGAGAGAGATCTTCCAATTTTCAGTAAACAAATAAATAGGCAGATAAATGCAGTACTATTTTTAACACATTATTCAATAAAACTATAAACAGAAAAAATAAAATTCTGTACTATTTTATAACACTGCAAGGTTTTACTTATCTCAGCTTGTAATAAAGTTGATGTAGGGTAACCAGTATAGCCCCAGTATGCAAATATTCAGCAGAACTAATTTCAGAGATAAGGGAGTAAGTATTTAAGGCACAGAGAATCCCTCTAGGCTAAGACTTCTACACCGAATAACAATGAAGTCTGATGAATAAACTAACTGCAGACAGAGAGAGACAGAGGGATAGAGCTTCCAATTTTCAGTAAAATAAGTAGGCAGATAACTGCAGTACTATTTTAACACAATATTCAATGAAACAATAAACAGAAAAAAATAAAATTGAGTACTTTCTTATAACACTGCATGTTTGTATTTATCTCAGCTTGTAATAAAGTTGATGTAGGGTATACCAAACAGCACCAGTATGCACCTATTTAGCAGAACTATTTTCAGAGATAAGGGACTAAGAGTATAAGGCACAGAGAATCCCTCTAGGCTATGACTTCTACACCAAATAACAATGAAGTGAGATGAATAAACTAACTGCAGCAAGGGAGAGACAGAGAGAGAGCTTCCCGTTCACAGTAAACAAATAAATAGGCAGATAAATACAGTACTGTTTTTAAGACAATATTCAATGAAACAATGAACAGAAAAAAATAAAATTCAGTACGATCTTATAACACTGCAAGTTTGTACTTATCTCAGCTTGTAATAAAGTTGATGTAGGTTATACCAAACAGCTCCAGTATGCAACTATTCAGCAGAAATAATTTCAGAGATAAGGGACTAAGACTTTAAGGCATAGAGAATCCCTCTAGGCTAAGAATTTTTCACCGAATAACAATGAAGTGAGACGAATAATCTAACTGCAGACAGGGAGAGACAGAGAGAGAGCTTCCAATTTTCAGTAAACAAATAAATAGGCAGATAAATGCAGTACTGTTTTAATACAATATTCAATGAACCAATTGTTTGTCTTTTCGGCTTTTCCCGGGTAGGGGTCGCTACAACAGAACTCCGGTCCTCTAATGATTTGCAGTACATTTTTATGTCCCGATTTGCCAGCCCGATGCCCAACCTTCAGCGGCATTCACACATGTCTTATATTTAATGAAACAAAAACAGCAAAAATAAAACTCAGTAGTATCTTATAACACTGCAAGTTTGTACTTATCTCAGCTTGTAATAAAGTTGATGTAGGGTATACCAAACAGCTCCAGTATGCACCTATTCAGCAGAACTAATTTCAGAGATAAGGGACTAAGTGTTTAAGGCACAGATAATACCTCTAAGCTACGACTTCTACACCGATTAACAATTAAGTGAGATGAATAAACTAACTGCAGACAGGGAGAGACAGAGAGAGAGAGCTTTCTATTCTCAGTAAACAAATAAATAGGCAGATAAATGCAGTACTATTTTTAACACAATATTTAATGAAACAATAAACAGAAAAAATAAAATTCAGTAGTATCTTATAACACTGCAAGTTTGTACTTATCTCAGCTTGTAATGAAGTTGATGTACGGTATACCAAAGAGCTCAACTATGCAACTATTCAGCAGAAATGATTTCTGAGATAAGGGACTAAGGTTTTAAGGCACAGAGAATCCCTCTAGGCTAAGACTTCTACATCGAATAACAATGAAGTGAGATGAATAAACTAACTGCAGCCAGGGAGGGACAGAGAGAGAGCTTCCAATTGTCAGTAAACAAATAAATAGGCAGAAAAATGCAGTACTGTTTTTAGTACAATATTCAATGAAACTATAAACAGAAAAAATAAAATTCAGTACTATCTTATAACACTGCAAGTTTGTACTTATCTCAGCTTGTAATAAAGTTGATGTAGGGTGTACCAAACAGCTCCAGTATGCAACTATTCAGCAGAAATAATTTCAGAAATAAGGGGCTAAGATTTTAAGGCACAGAGAATCCCCCTAGCTTAAGACATCTACACCGAATAACAATGATGTGAGATGAATAAACTCACTGCAGACAGAGAGAGACAGAGGGAGCTTTTTTTTTTTTTTTTTTATATATGCTCAATGTTGCACAAACATAATGTAATCCTCTAAATGTGCTCAGGTTTTTATGGAGATGATATGAATTGTTTGGTTTGCACTAATTAGTTACTAATTAGGGCGTATCTTGTGTATATAAGGAATAGGGCTAACTTTGTATAATGTAACCTGATGAAGCGCACTTGTTTGAGTGCGTGAAAGCGCTTGTTCTTTTTTATATTAAACTACTGTTTTACTCATCGTGGTGGTTCCAGTGATTTTGTTGGATATTTATCTCAGCTTGTAATAAAGTTGATGTAGGGTATGCCAAACAGTTCCAATATGCAACTATTCAGCAGACATAATTTCAGAGATAAGGGACTAAGGCTTTAAGGCACAGACAATCCCTCTAGGCTAAGTCTTCTACACTGAATAACAATGAAGTGAGATGAATAAACTAATTGCAGACAGGGAGAGACAGAGAGTGAGCTTCCAGTTTTAAGTAAACAAATAAATAGGCAGTTAAATGCGGTACTATTGTTAACACAATATTCAACTAAACTATAAACAGTAAAAATAAACTTCAGTACTATCTTATAACACTGCAAGTGTTTACTTGTCTCAGCTTGTAATAAAGTTGATATAGGGTATACCAAACAGCTCCAGTATGCAACTATTCAGCAGAAATGGTATGTAATATTTTGTTGGAGTAATCAGGGCTTTGAAATTCTGACCAGTTTATTTTTCTTATCAATTAGTAATTTTAGCAGTTGAAAGAATTGACAGGAATACCTTAAATCTTTTCTGGAATCTTTCTATATTTTAACTGTTTTATGATTTTATGATAGGATATAGATTGTCAGTTACACTGCATATTTTCTTAATGGCTCATTCTCGAGTTTTGAATTACTGGCATTTTGACTACTGGACACTCATGAATTGGCAACTCAGACCTATATATCTTTGGAGTGATTGTTTCTGGGTCATTTTTCTTTAGATGATATGTACAAACTGCTTTGCTAATTTATATATTTGTTGGTGTGCAACTCTTTTTCAAGCATGGCTGATAACATTTTGTATCGCTGTCAGAGCCTTCAATCAGTTTTGTTTTGTCTGTGTCAGTTATGTTTTGAGCTCTTTTACTTTCATAGCCAATTGGAGTAAAGTACACAGTCTGTTGTACTTTAATGTTGTTTTTTTTTATTTCATGTGAGGATTTAGCAGTGGTTATGTAGGCCTTGGTTAGATCATATTTGGATTATCATTGTACCCTTTATTTGGTCCTTACAAACTCTCAGCTTGATAGTTTGCAGCAAGAACAGAACTAAGTTGTTAGACAACTTGCAGGGAAGCAATGTTAGATCCATATTATACCCAACCTTCATTTCATAAGTTGGTTTCATTTGAGTTTTAAATTACATTGTAGTACTTTTAGTGGTTTTCAATCTCTTTATGGTTTTGCTCTTCCTGTATTAAAGAGTTTTTAATGCCGTACCAGCTTTTCAGGGAAGTGCACTCATCTGCCTTGGGGTTGTTAGTAAACTCGTGGTTTAGGTCTGAACCCTCTGATTTCATGTTTTCCCTTTTGTAATTCAGTGCCCTGGAACATACTTTCATGGCACCTTAGCGAGTGTGAGTTTGCTACTTTAGGACACACATTAAAACAGACCTCTTTCAGAGAGCATTTTGGGATCCTGTTTGACTTCATATTTCACATTTTACCTATTTTGTTTTCATTTTATAACTTAATTTTCTTAAATATACTATTCTAAGAAAGTTGGCAAAGAAATCTGTGACATTAATTTGAAATGAGGTTTCCAGTACTATTACCAGCCATTATGGATTTCTACACCTTAGTGTTATTTAACAATTAATCCAATGTTGTCTACTGTGTCTGGATTCAACCTGTGGGACTTCAGATTAGACTTGGATCTGACACCGGCCGATTCCAAAGCCTTTAGCTCATTTTGGCTCCTCCTTCCTTACCTACTACCCCATTCTTCTCCATTATCTCCTCAGATCTAGTTTGCTGCCATTCAGGACTACAGCTTGGTCTTTGGTTCTGCTTGTTGAATCAGTTTTGTCAAAGAACTTAATGTGGGATTGGTGAAATCTTTCTTCTCTTACTCCGTAGGATAGTGGTTATTTTTTTTCTGTTAGGTTTGGGTAGTTTTGAGGTAGTTTGTTAGGCTAAGTAACTTAGATATTCTCTCTTTTTTTCCTTCCCACTTTCCTCTTTAGGTTTTACTGCTTTACTGCTGAATCTCATGTGTGTGTGTGTGTGTGTGTGTGTGTGTGTGTGTGTGTGTGTGTGTGTGTGTGTGTGTGCATGTGTGTGTGTGTGTGTGTGTGTGTGTGTGTGTCTGTTGTGGTAGGATGGACAAGGGGTTTAAAAAGTGCATCTTCTGATAAGGTCATTTGAGCAGGCACAGATGCAATTAATGCTTATCCCCTCAGATCTGGTTTCAACAATGGGACGCTCAGCTCCATCATTCAGTTTTCCTCCCTTAGCCCCTTTGGATCCAAGGTCTTTGACTACAGTTGAGTCTCCACGCTCCGGATTGGATCTGACAGCCTGGCAGTCTTTGGCTCCATCCTGTTCCTTGGTAGCCTTGACCCTGACATGTTTAGGACCATTAGCAGGTTGGAGCTGTGGTGGTGAGGCTAGAGTGTCTGGGTTGTGGTCAATGGCTTTTGCTTCGGGATCATCACTCCTTCTCAGATCTTCAGCTTTAGATGGCTCGGCTCCATTCTTAGTGTTAGGTCTAAGTACTGCTTCCTCAGGTTCAGGGTTATCTTTGGAACCATTGGGTTCTGAGACCCTCAGACTGCAAAGGCCCAACTCTGCCATAAACTTTGATGTTGCTGAGAGGATGTTCTCTTCTTGAAAGAAGGGATGGATGTTTCCAGCTGGCACCCCCTTCCAATTTTCATCTGTTCCTCTTGCCAGTCATCAGTCTGCTCTGGGACAGCCTGTGTCAACCATCCTTCAGACTGCCCCCTTGGCAGAGCTACCTGACTGTTCCCCCTGTTTGACAGCTTCATTAGAGTGGGAGATTTTGGGGAAAAGAAAGTGCAAGAAGAAGCAATTGGATTCCCTGGAGGAGTCCCTCATTGAGGATACTGCCCTTGAGAAATGAGAGAGTTCCCTCAGTTCCCCACATGATGACTCCTCCTTTAGTGATTTGCTGGAGCTGCTTCATCAGCATGGAGGTTGGACAACTGAAGCCCTCTCTCCAGAGGAGTCAATTTTTCTGGAGCCCTTTGCCATAGGCCCATCCACAAATTGGGTGGTTCCTCTTCTTGATGCCCTTATATACCTGTTTCCCTGGAGGCCAAGGAAGGAACCTGGCACTAGATCCTATTCCTAGGAAGCTGTTGATGCCATCATGGTGGCAGCAGCCACCAAAAATGAGATTTCAGAGGAGAGCTCCTCGATTCAACCCCCCTCCACACACACACAAACAGGGTGTTTTAGGCATTGGATTAATCAGGAAAGTGATCTTATGCCTCATCCACTTTTGCTTTGAGGGCTGTTATTTATTTATTTAACATTTGTTGACTGGGAAAGTCCGACTAGGACAGAGCCTATTTTCAGCAGAGGCCAGGGAAGAAACACTTCAGATGCATGTCTTTGGAATTTGGGAGGATACCGGAGTAGCCGGAGGAAACCTATGCGAATGCAGGGCGGACATGTAGACTCCACTTAGAAGGCAACCCAGCCGAGACTCGAACCAGAGAATCTCTTGCTGTGAGGTGACAACATTAACCACTGCACCACTGCACCATCCACTGTGGCTCTTAAGTACTTATCTCACTTGACAAGTCTTCAGTGAGACCTTAAGTGTTAAGCACCCTCGACACAACAGTCTCAAGATTCCCAGAAGAAGCTGGAAATTCCGTTGTCTACCTTGGCATCCATTGGCGATGTTTCATTGAGACACATCTCTAATATGGCTGATGGAGTGTTCAGAGTGGCAGGTTCTGGGATTGCGATTAGCCACCAAACCTGGATGTGGTTGGGCAACTTTGAGAACTGCTTCAAATCATCCTTCATCAACACCCCTCCTCATTTTACATATTGACAAGAAGCAAACAAGAGGAGAAGACACTGTCTACCAGAAGAGTTCACTTTTCGACCCCCCCCCCCCAGTGATCTTTCTCTAGGAATCAGAAAAGGGTTAAGTAACATTTCTTCAGGAAAAAAACAGTTCTCTTCCCAGGATGTTCCTTATGAAGGTTCCTCCTGAGGGTGAGGAGGTGAATCATAATGGATACCACCAGCAGGGCAGAGCAGTTTGCAGAGTCAGGGCTTCCACAGGGCTTTTTCTGGTGGGCCTTTTCAGCAATCCTGAAGGGTTGCCTGACTGCTCATCTCTGGAGGCAGTCTGGGGTCATCTAGCTCTCCAACCTAGAGCTATCACCTCAGATGCTTGAATGTTGAGAGTCATATCTAGAGGTTATGTCATTCCATTTTCAGAAGTTCCAAATTGTATCCCAAAATGTCTTACAGACATTCAGAGACTTTATACAGCAACAGAGATCCAAAAGCTTATCAAATTAGTAATTCAGGAGGTCTCACCAGGCGAGATAGGATGTGGGATGTATTTTAGACTCTTTTTAGTACCAAAGAAAACAAAGAACCTCAGACCAATCTTTGATTTAAGCAAACTAAACCAGTTCATCAAAAAGAGCAAATTCCAGATGGTCACGGTGCAGTCCATATTATCTCTTCTGAGAAAGGATGTTTGGATATGCTAAACAGACTTTAAGGACACCAGCTATCATGTCAAGATAGATCAACATTCCTGGAGGCTCTGTTGCATCTGGCTGGGAGCCAATCACTATCAGTTCAGGGCCCTGCTGTTTGTTCTCACCACAGACCTCCCCAGTGTTCCCCAAGAGCATTGCAGTGGTAACAGCCTAGCTCCAGCTGCAGGGATTTCACATCTTCCCATGCCTGGATGATTGGCTCCTTACTGCCCCTACAAAGGCATCATTGATTTTGGCCAGGGATTCTTTGTTCCAACTGTGCAACAATGTTAGTGTCACAGTCAGTTTCCCCAAATCGAGCCTTCATCCTGTACAAATCTGGGAGTACATAAGGTGTCATCTGGACATGGTCCATCAGATTGCCAGGATCCCAAAGCCACACTACTCAGTCTTCAGTCTCAGGCCCTGTCAGTGCTTGCAGTTCCCAAACCTAAAGCTCACATACTTCAGAAGGTATCTCCTGGACATGGTCCATCAAATTGCTAGGTTGCCAAGCTCCACAGTACTCAGTCTTTATGCTCAGGCCCTGTCAGTGTTTGTAGTTCCCGAAACTAAAGCTCACACACTTCTAAGGCTTCTGGGTCATATGGCAGCATCGATAGGACTGATCCCTCTAGCCAGATATCACTTGAGGACCCTGCAATGAACTTTGGCCATTTAATGGTCCCTTCTAACATATCCACTGGATTTTTCAGTATGGCTGATGAGAGCATGTCATGAACAGATTCAGTGGTGGTTATAAACTCCATTAGTAATACAAGGTAAACCATTTGTAATTCCTTCTCCTTTGGCCATAGTCACCACAGATGCCTCCTGAGGTGGGAGTGGGCATTTTGAAGGGAGGATGGATCAAGAGTTGTGGTCTTCCAAAGAGGCTGTTGTTCACATCAGTGTTTTGGATATGAGAGAGGTATTCCTAGCATTGCAGACTTTTCAGGACGACTTCCCCAAGGGTGTGATGCAGTACAGATGGACAACTTGTCATTTGTTGGTATCTCAGCAAACAGGAACGAACATGCTCTTACTCTGTTTGTCAGGAGGCTATGAGGGTTTGGTAGTGGGCGATCTCCTCTCAGTGGTTTCTGGTGGCAATGCATATCCCGGGGAAGTCCAACATTTTGGCTGACAGCATCAGCAGGAGCATTATATTGCCTCATGAATGGTCCCTAAATCCAACAGTAGCAGCTCAAATTTTTCGGTGCTGGGGCACTTTGTGTTACAACCTATTTATATCCCTGTCAAACACCAAGTGTGACCACTATTATGCCATTGTTCCCCCTCTAGAACAGACACTCAAGGATGCTTTGATGTTTGCTTCAGCCTGCGTGTCCTTTATGCTTATCCTCCAGTTCCACTGATAATAAAGTTTTTACAAAAAACAGCCCATTGCAAAGCTTCTGTGATCCTCATTGCCCCTTTTGGCCTCCCTAAGTGTGGCTCCCCTTCCTTTGGCCTCTTCTGAAACACCCTCTTAGGTGTTGGATCGTATTCTGGATCTCATCTCTCATCCAGCTGGTCTAGATCTCCCCAGTCTTTAGTCCCTCAAGTTGACCACATGTTTCCTCCAGTTTCCTTGATGACAAGGAATCCCAGGCTTAAGCAGGCAGTTGTTCATATATTGTCCTCTTCTCAGAATGAATCCACTAAAAAATGTATACCAGCAAATGGAAGAGATTTGTTTTGTGGGCAGAGGCTTGGGGACTTTACCCCTTATCTGCCCCTTGGAGTCATTCTTGGATTTTCTGGCTGAGTTTTTTGGCTCAGGCTACAGCTTTTCTACTACCAAAGTACAGTTATCAACCATTTTTGACTTTCATATCAGTAGACATAGTATGCCCTTGGCTTCTCTCAAGATTTCCAAGGCTTTTGTCAAAGGTACTTTTATTCTTTGTTGTCCAGTACAGGATCCAATATCTCCCTGAGATCTGCCTTTTATTCTTCGGGTTCTAACTGGTTCTCTTTTTGAACCTTCTGCCTCCTTGGATTTGAAAAACTGTTATCTTGGAAAACTTTATTTTTGGTGGTGATTACTTCTGTCAAAAGGGTTTCAGAATTGCAAGCACTTGATTCCCCCCCCCCCTTACTTAGCTTTTCATAAGGATAGAGTTTCTCTTTGTATGAACTCTTCCTTTTTACCTAAGGTAGCTTCTGAAAATAACCTTAACAGTTCCATTCATCTTCCTGTGTTTTCTCCTCCCTGACTCCAACACAGAAATTGGAATTCATAGGCACTCTGTTGGGCACCGCCACTCAGATTGCAGCCTTACCTCCTCGAAGGGTGTCACTTATTCGCAACCAGGTTCAGACCTTGCTGGAGCTAACCTGCTCTCCAGTCTCACTCATTCTCAGGGCTCTAGGAATGATGGCTGCAGCCATTTATTTGGTTCTGATGGTTCGGTACCACATGAGGGTCCTTCAGTGGACCCTCGCTGTTCAATGATCAGCGTGGCAGTATCCTCTGTCTTTTCCCATTCGGCTCACCTTGGTGTGTCACAAGCATCTGTTGTGGTGGATTCAATCTCCAGATCTCCTAATAGGCAGACCTTTCATTCCTCCGACTCCTGTGGTGAAAGTCACCTCGGATGCTTCCCTCCTGGGGTAGAGGCGGGGGCATTTCCAGGGACAGACAGTCCAAGAGACTTGGTCACCCACAGAGACCAAACTGCACATCAACATTCTGGAGATGAGAGCAGTCCTTTTATCGTTGCAAACCTTTCAAGACTGCCTTCCTCACGGGATGATTGCGGTTCTATCAGACAACATGGCTGTTGTGTGGTATATAAACAAGCAAGGGGGCACACGTTCTTATCTGCTGTGTCACGAGGCCATGAGGGTCTGGGAGTGGGCGATAGCCATGGGGAGATTTCTCATTGCAACACACATTTCCAGAGCATCCAACGTGTTGGCAGACAAACTGAGCATGGCTATATTGACTCCACATGAGTAGTCCTGAATCCAGTGGTGGCTCAAAAGAACTTCTGTCGGTGGGGTTATCCGAGCTGTGATCTGTTTGCATTTTATCTCAACCACAAATGCAGCAACTTCTTTGCATTGATCCCCTCAGAGGGAGAATCCCCCAGGGACGCGTTCTCCTACGATTGGCCTCTGGGTCTCCTGTACGCCTTTCCTCCATTACCCCTAATCCCCAGAGTACTTTAGAAAGCCAGATGCCTCCAGAGTCAAATTATCCTCATTGCCCCCTTTTGGCCTTGGCAGGTGTGGTTCCCCCTTCTACGGTCTCATTTGAGGTATCCACCCTGGGTGCCTGATCCAATTCTGGATCTAATATCTCATCCTTCTCTTCTACCGCTCCTAAATCTTCAGACCCAATTTCTGACAGTGTGGTATGTCCACTTCCAGTGATTTTGGCTAAATCCAGGCTAGCTTTACCCATGAAGGAGATTATTCTTGCTTCTCAGAGGTCTTCTGCCAGAAAAGTTTATTCCAGTAAATGGAAGAGGTTTGCAGTTTGGGTGAAGAATAAGAATTTAGACCCTTTCTTCACCCCTATTCCTGAAATGCTTCTCTTCTTGACCTTTCTCTTTAAAGAAGGAGCTAGTTTTTCCACTATTAAGGTACAGTTGGCAGTCATTTCAAATTTTCACCTTGGTGGTGATTCGACCTTTTCTGCACGTCTCTGTAAGGCTTTTTTAAAAAGGATTTTTCTTTTAAGGCCTCCTGTTAAACATCCTTCTCCTCCATGGGATTTGACTTTGGTGCTTCAGACTTTAACAAAACCTCCCTTTGAACCAGCGGCTTCATGCGATATTAAATTTCTCTCCTGGAAGACTGCCATTTTAGTTGCAATTACTTCGGCAAAGAGAGTCTCGGAGCTGCAAGCTCTTACTGTCAAGCCACCCTATTTAATTTTCCACAAGTGTCTCTAAAACCTGATCCATCCTTCATGCCTAAAGTGGCTTTATCAGCGAATATCAACCAATGTATTCACTTACCAGTATTTTTCCCTAACTTTTCCAATAAAGGGGAATATATTCTGCACACATTGGACGTTCATTGTCAACTTCGCATTTATTTACATCGAACGCGAGAATTTAGGCATTCAGACCAACTATTTGTGGCCTTCTCTGTTAACAGAAAAGGCAGAGGTATTTTCAAAAGTCATGATTTCCCAATGGATTTCGCAATGTATTTCCTTTATTTATTCTTCAGAGGGTATTTCCTTAGCCGCACCAGTGAGGGTTCATTCAACCAGGGCAGTTTCTACTTCCATTGCCTTCGCAAATTGTCAGTGTTTAGATGATATTTGTGAGGCAGCAATGTGGTCTTTTCCCCACATGTTTGTTTCCCACTATAAGTTGGATTTGATTTCCAGAGGAAGGGCTTCATTTGGCTCCACAGTTCTTCGGCATATCCTTCCTTGAGACCTCCCAGGATTTAGGTAGCTAGAGATTCTGACCCTAATGTGAGGAATGGTGACTAGATAACATCAGATTTATAGTTATGTACTTACCATAACATGGCATCTGTGTTATCTGTATTCACCATTCATCACAATCCTCCCCTCCAGCCCCCTGGCTGGAAGATTGGTTGGATTTGGATGTTCTATTTGGTTTCTATGTTTTATCTGTCTTCCTTCCTTGTGCAAACTCGATCTGAGGGAGTGTAGGGCAGTGAGCATTATGGGGGGGAGGAGCTTAAGCAAAGCTGCATTCTTAGTATGCCGGCTCGGATCTGAGATAGAATCCAAGACCGTAACGTGATGAATGGTGACTACAGATAACACAGATGCCAAGTTATGGTAAGTACATAACTATAATTAAGGTGAGTGCATAGCTTTCATTTTCTTAAATATGTGGTTCTATTATCGTCACTACAACTGAGATCAAACTTCCTATCTTATTAATTTCTGTATGTTCTTTGCCACAGCCTTTATGAAAGCAAAGCCACATTAGGTGCCTCATCTACCTCCAGAGTTATGCTAAAAAGAGAGAGAATGTGACTTTCACTGCCTTTTTCTTTTTGTTTTCATTGAAAAAATGAACACTGAGATTTTTTTGGCATACTATAATATATTGATGAGATCAGAATCTGGTAACATTTTTGTATTTTATTTTTTTTTAATTTGATGAATTGCAACATCTCCTACAAATACATTCTATTTTCTGTCAATCTCTGACATCTAATGCACCTTTTCAGCATTATGATCTCTTAAAAGACAGCATGCTAAAAACATTGACAAAAATAGTCGTCAGTACAGTATTTTTGGTGCAGAATGGGCTGTATCCCTATAGTCATACAAGGGTTTGGTGGGTAGGACAGAGCGGCATAATATAGAGACTTCAGCGCCCCTCCCAGGCCTGAGATGGGTGTTGTGCAGGTACAACTATCTGCTTCTGATTTTCTCGAGTACTGACCTGTCAGTTTTATCTGCAAAGTTTCTGTGTGGAAAATGTTAATAGTGCTTACTTGGCACATAACTTAGAGAACAATTGCTTTCAAGAGCTACATATCAAAGCAACGCTTCTGCTAAATCTCCTGATAAGCGTTATTTATATGAATGACTTTACATTTCATTCATCAAATGTAAATTGTTTTGACCTTTAATTTTTAAGCCTGTAATTTATTTTTTTATCTGTTTATCCAATTGTAGGTCTCCTTGTTTATATGATTTACCTTAACTATTTACATTTTGCTATGTATTATTACTTATCTTTGTTGTGCTAAAACCTGTAAGAGTTTGAAATGGCCTGGGGGGGCAGTGGCACCTATGTTTCATTTAAATTCAAGCTGCTTCATATTTACTTTCTAGGAATATTTACAGATGCCACGTGAAACCTTTAAAAAGCTTTTGATGTCAGCAGAAAAGGGGGCAGCCCGCAGATTTCTTTCGCATATGCATAGAACCTGGCCCCAGTTACAGGTGGGTATATCCTAATATGCAGAGTCTGTAATGTATGTAAAAATGCATATAGAAAATGGCTGATAAAGAAAAAGAAACAATAACTGAACAATTTACAGATATTAACACATGTAAAAGTGAAACACTGTAGCATTTGTGTTCTCAGAGTAGATTTCCTTCTCATAACTAGTGAAATGTAAAACAATTAGCACATGTAGTAGAAATAGATATGATCTCCCCGCGGGTCGAGTGGCGTTCCAAAAGACATGCGTGAATGGGCGTGCCTTCGTCGAAGGTTGGGCATCGAGCCGGCAACACGGCACTGTGAAAATCTACTGCTAATCATTAGCGGACCGGAGTTCCGCTGTGGCGACCCCTAACCTGGAAAAGCTGTAAGACAACAACAACAACAACATTGCTTGTTGAAGGACAGGTGACTACCGAAATGGTATGGTCACAAACCCTGGAGGCAGCATGATGCATTTGCCATATTAGTAATATAGTTAAGCATGTGTTGTGGAAATGGAGTCAGAAATACAGATACATTGAAACTTTTAGTTATGTACTCACCATAACTTCAGATGTTTGGGATCCATCTCGCCTACATTCTGACTGATGGGTTCGGAGCCGATCCCTTGGCTCCAACTCGGCACGCTTATGCTATAGAGCGAGGCCTCTAATTGGCTGAGCTATCTTTATCCCAGGATGCACCACCACTAATCCCCCAGATCTTGTTTGTCCGCATTCATGCACACAATCACAACTTGTTTATATAACATTGTTAGATGTTTCAAGATGAAATAACAGGATTCGGACCTTCTGATATCCTCTGATCTCCAAGGAAGGGGGAAGGAGGGTGGGTTATTAGGAATGTAGGCGAGATGGATCCCAAACATCTGAAGTTATGGTGAGTACATAACTAAAAGATGTTATGTGATCCTATCTCGCCTACATTCTGACTGATGGGACAGCGTCCCTAGCACCTAAATCCCGGGTGGCTCATTGGAAAACACTCCTGAGCACTGTGGAACCAAATGAAGCTCGTCCTCTAGATGCCACATCTAATTTGTAGTGGGAAATGAAGGTGTGCGGGGAAGACCATGTAGCTGCAGCACAAATGTCACCAATAGCAAGCTTAGAATGAAATGCTACCGAAGTAGCCATAGCCCTCGTAGAATGAGCCTTGACAGAGGTGGTAAGCTCTTTGTTAGAACAGATATAAGCTTGAGTAATACAGTCCCTGATCCATTTGGCAATAGTGACCTTTGTGACAGCGTTGCCCAATTTGTTTTCTGCAAAGGATACAAATAACTGATCTGTTTTCCTTGATTGTTTGGTCCTATCTAAATAAAAACGTAACTGTCTGTGGACATCTAGTGTGTGGAATATAAACTCTGCTTTATTAGAGTATTTTGGGAAAAAAACTGGAAGCTCTAACGATTGTTGCAAGCATAAAGTAGAACAAACTTTAGGAACAAAAGAAGGATTTGCCTGAGGGATACTCTGTCTGTATGAAAAACCAAGTACGGGGGTTTCACTGACAAAGCTTGAAGCTCTGAAACCCTTCTGGCTGAAGTAATTGCCACTAGAAAGGCTGTCTTCCATGATAGAAACTTTAGATCACAGGTAGCTGCCGGTTCAAAGGGAAAAGAAGTTAAGGCACGCAACACTATATCGAGATCCCATGGAGGTGCAGGATGAGAAATCGGAGGTCTTAATAGAGCAGCACCTTTCAGGAAGGTCTTACACAATCTGTTGCTCATTAAAGGTGGGTCTATGGATTCATGAAAATTAGAAATTGCTGCCAATTGTACTTTGATGGTAGAAACTGAAGAGCCTTGATTGAAAAGAGAGGTCAGAAATGTTAGTACTTCTGCCACGAGAGTAGAAATGGGGTCCAGGCCCCGGAGTTGAGCCCAAATAGCAAACCTTTTCCATTTGCTAGAATACAGTTTCTTTGTAGCGGACTTGTGGGCTGAAGATAATATGTGCACAACATCTGGATCCAGTGTCTGACTCCTGACTATCGTCGGAAGAGGAGGAGCCAGGCCGTCAATTTTAAGGTGTGGAGGGACTGGTGTAATAGTCCTGACTGATGAATCAGAAGGTCTGGGATCTGATCCAGGAACCATGGACCTTCCAGAGCATGTTTCCGAAGATAGGGAAACCACACTTGACGAGGCCAGTAAGGAGCAATTAAGATCATCCTGCTCCCTAAGAGAGATGCCTTTTGAATCACCCTGGGGAGGAGAGGAACTGGAGGGAAGGCATAAAGCAGGCCGGTGGGCCAAGGATGGACTAATGAGTCCATGGAGCTTTTCCCCGGAGCCGGGGTTAGGGAGAAAAATTCTTTGCACTTCGCATTCAGAGGAGTAGCGAAGAGGTCGCAACATGGAACTCCCCATTCGCTGAAAATCTGCCTTGCAACTGTCATGTTCAGAGACCATTCGTGAGGAGAGAGGATGGTTCTGCTCAATCTGTCGGCTATGACATTGGCCTTGCCCGGTATGTGAGTAGCCACTAGGAAGCGTTTGGTCGAGACTGCCCACTCCCAAACTCTCATGGCTTCTCTGCAAAGAGGATAAGATCTGGTCCCTCCCTGTTTGTTCAGGTACCAGACCACTGACATGTTGTCTGAGTGAACAGCAATTACGCCCTGAGGGAGATAATCGTGAAGGGCTTGAAGGGACAGGAGTACTGTCCTCATTTCTAAGATGTTGATGTGAAGAGGAGTCTCTTCCGGGTGCCATTTGCCTTGGACTGACCTGCCCAGGGAATGCCCCCCCCCCCCATCTGGGAGGCGTCCGTGGTCAAAGTGGCCGCCGGAGGAGGAAGAACAAGGGGTCGTCCCTGATCCAAATTGGAGGACACTAGCCACCAGCGAAGGTCCCGTTTGCAAGATTCCATGATCCATATGAGATGATTGAGAGGGAGTTCCTGAAAGGACCACTGAGTTGAAAGAAGCCACTGGAGGATTCTCATGTGCAACCTTGCCAAGGGAACTAGCAGAACTGTGGCAGACATGGATCCCAATAGCTGCAGGACCATTCTGGCTGGGGCTTTGGACCTGGGGAATAAGGCTCGAACTTGATTTTGAATGGTTTGAATTCTGTCTGCAGGTAGATAGACCCTCATCTGGTTTAAATCTATCTCTACCCCTATGAATCTTATTCTTTGAGATGGACGCAACACAGACTTTGGCCAATTGAAGGTGATTCCAAGGGCATTGCCCAGTGATATAGTGGCTTGCAGGCTCCGCAGAAGTAGATGCTTGGAGGTGGCAGTTAGGAGCCAGTCGTCTAGGTACGGAAACATCTGGAATCCTAGACTTCTCAGGTGAGCAGTCACTACTGCCAAGCATTTGGTGAACACCCTGGGGGCTGTGGTGAGACCAAAGGGCAGCGCACGGAACTGAAAATGACTGCCTCCTAGGCTGAAGTGCAGATGTCTCCTGGACGTTTGATGTATTCTGATATGATAATACGCGTCCTTGAGATCTATGGAGCACATCCAAACACCCTTCTCCAACAACGGGAGAATGGTTTGTAGAGTGACCATTCGGAACTTGGACTTCCTGACTGAATGGTTTAGGTTGCTTAGGTCCAAAATGGGCCTCAAGTCCCCGGTCTTTTTTGGCACCAAAAAGAATCTTGAGTAAGTCCCTAATCCGATCTGGTCTGCGGGGACCGGTTGGATGACTCCTTTTTGCAACAGCTTTGAAATTTCTGAGGCTGCGGTATCCCATTGACTGGGTGGCGGGTCCGGGATTTTTTTGGACTGAGGGGGGGGGGGGGCGAGAGAATGGGATGGAGTAACCTCCGGCGATAATCCAAAGCACCCATCGGTCCTGAGTGATCCCTTCCCAGGCCTTCAGGTGCTTCGAAAAACGACCCCCGACTGGCTCTGGAGCAGCACAGCCGGGCAATCCCTCAGGGACTATGAAAAGCTGAAGAGCCACGAAAGGACTCGCGGTCTCCAGTGTTGCGAGGGCCTCTGCTGCCTCTGGGACGGCGTCTTCCAGATGAATTTCCCCCTCCTCTGCCTCTGGAGGGGGAACCTTCCTGCTGAGAGGGGTAAGACTTCTGAGATCTACGGAACCACATTTTCCCTCCTCTTTTAGCCTTGGGATAAGGCCGAAAGGGAGTGGAAAATCGTGCCCCTATGGCAGTCAGAGTCTTACCCTCCTGTTCACAGCAGGTAAGTGTGTCTTTTACCTTGGGTCCAAACAGGGAGGACCCATCAAAGGGGGCGTCGGCAAATGAAGACTTAAAGGCCTCCTTTGAAATGACACAGGCGGAGCCAGGCTTGTCTCCGTAGAGCAATGCCTGTACCCGCCGCTCTACTACGCCCTTCGCCGCATCTGAAATGAGCCTCATGGACGAGTTTGAAATGGACGACATTGTAGCCAGCTGAGAGCCAACCGTCTGGGCCAGCTCCTCAGGCAGGTTACCTAAGAGGGTATCGGATAGCTCCTTAATCAGATCCCTCTGAAATCTCGTAAAGTGCGTCAGGTAGTTCAAAGACCTCAGAGTAAAGGCCGCTGAACTAAGGGTGCGCTTACCATACCGATCCATGCTCCTAGACTCCTTATTAGGAGGATGGACGGACGTAGAAGCCTCTGCTACATCTTGCTGGGTAGCAGATGCCACCACCATAGCATCTACAGCCACACCTTTCGTAAGGAACTCTTTATCCGGGGGTGCCAAGAGAAATTTGTTCGGACGAGCGGGCACTGGTTCCACAGAGTCTGGGTGTTCCCACGCCCTTCGACAGATCAAGGCCAAGAGCTCGTCGAAGGGCGGAGACACACAGGAGGCGGAGGGCTGAGCCCCGAAGGCCTTCAGGAACACCGACTCATCAGTAGAGGGAGGTTTGGACTGCCAGCTGCCTCGTTGTTTTAGGTCTTCCAGGATGTCTGCAAAGGAGACATCATCCGAGGACGACTTGGGGGACCCCTCTGCATCATCGAGATCAGTGTCAGATGTCAAAGACTCGTCAGGGGAGTCAACGTGCTTCCTCTTGCACGTTCTCTTCCTGGGAGGTTCTTCCGAAGAGGCTTCAGAAGGACCTCCAGGAGGGGGAGAAACCCCAGCGGGGTAACCTGAGGCCCAGGGGCTCCGCTGTCTACGGACAGGGGGACTGCCAATGACCCAGTCTCCAAATGTAGGGAAGGAGCTGGGGAAACTGTGGAGGTAGCCAAGGAAGATTTGGCTAAAGCACTCCTCATAGCCCTGAAGGCGGGACCACCAGAATCCTGGGAGGGTCCCCCCTCCGTGGCCACGACAGTGGACGGTACTCCCGCCGCCGACGCACCAAGAGGGAGACTTGGGACCGAAAGCATCAATCCCGAAGCCTCCCCCCCAGGGCCGAAGGAAGAAGTCCGTGCACTGAACTCTGACCCAAGAGCCGGAGTCGGAGCAAGGGTCGGGCCCGACTCTAACACCTCCACTGGTTCCATCAGCACCTGCTCCAACGGTGCCGAAGCTGTTGGAGGAGGAAAACAGTAGGGGAGTGGACCATCGGCTCCGAAGCCAAATGGGCTGGAGCCGAAACCATCTTTTGGAACACCGGAGACTGGAAGAGTCGAAGGAGCACCCTGTCGATGTCCGAATCAGACATCTTGGATGATCTCGAGGATACCGATCGGGCCCGAACTGATTTCTCCATCGGCTCCGAAGGGCTCGGGGACCGGCTCCGAAATGACTCAACAATTATCGGCTCCGAGGAAACTTTCAAGGAAATTTCCCTCGGTGCCGATAAGGACTTCGGCTCCGAGGGGGAAGAGTCTGAGCCGATGACCCTTATCGGCTCCAATATCAGTGGAGCCGATGAGGGTGACCTGCCTCTCGATGCCCCAGACCTCGGCTCCGAAACCAGAGGGGTCGAGGCTGGAGGAATCGAGGCAGACCGTTCCGACCTTGGCTCCGAAGTCCGTGGAGCTGATGGAGAAGTCTGCTTAGTTTTCTTAGCAGTCGGTTCCGACTGACTGGTCGGAGCCGACGCTTTCCTCTTTTTAGAAGGAGACGGAGAGGAAGATAAAGCCTCCTCGAAGGAAGGCTTAATTAATCCTTTGAGGATTAATTTGTTTTTCCTCTCCTGGAGGACTCTGGAGGAAAACGCATGGCATACACTGCACGATTCTTGCAGATGTTTAGCACCTAGACAATAGACGCACGAGGAGTGGTCGTCCGTTATGGACATTTTGAAGCCACACCTCGTGCACTTTTTAAACCCGTAGGGTTTATGCTCTTTAGACATAATCAGGCTGAAAAAAAAAACAGATCACCACACTAAATAACAAAGGGTTTGACACACGAGGACAAAAATATGTATGCCACTAGCTAGTGTAAATATTTAAACTAAAGAAGTTTTTTTTTTTTTTTTTTTTTTTTTTTTTACACACACAAGATCTGTGAGAAAGAGAAAAGGAGGGTCAAGACCCTCTAACTTAAACGGGTACTTGACCCACACACAACCACTAAAGTAGTAGTAACCACAGGGGAAGGCCCCTCTAACTTAAATGGGAACCTTCTCTGACAGGAAAAAACACGAAAATTTCAACTAAATTCCAGAAAAACACTCGTACACAAAGAATAGCCGTTAAAACAGCTTTTGGGTTTAAATGGAGCAAATACTGACAGGAAAAAAGCCTAATATATAGTACTTAGCCCAGCCAATGTTGAGACCACGTCCAAGCTCTGTAAGCGGAAAATGAGATCTGGGGGATTAGTGGTGGTGCATCCTGGGATAAAGATAGCTCAGCCAATTAGAGGCCTCGCTGTATAGCATAAGCGTGCCGAGTCGGAGCCGAGGGATCGGCTCTGAACCCATCAGTCAGAATGTCGGCGAGATAGGATCACATAACATCATATACTACTGGCTACAGCGACATGGGGTTATCTTACATAAAGCTAGAATACAAATGTGGAAAAAATTGGCAGAGTCCATACCCCTGAATATTAGGGGAATGAAATAAGATGAATGCTAAAAAACAGTGCATAGAAATTCGATTGGAATCTGGTGATCTTTGTTTCTATTCACATACTAATCCATTTCTCCTTACCTACTGCCTCTCCAGCCACTCCCTCCCAGTTGCTCTCTATTGAGTTGCTTCTTTTTTCTAATGATATTTGACCTATTTATTTATTTACTCATTTGATTATTTGTTTAGTCTGCTTTAACTGTACTATTCCCACTGAACCAAAGGCACTTCTACAATGGCAGATCATAAGAAGAAACTCCACAGTACAAACACATAGAAGGTTTTAGTACAGTAGTCAATCAACCTAAGTAGCATGTTTTGAGGATCTGAAAAGAAATAAAAGTGCTGTGAAAACTCATACATATTTATTTATTTTATTTATTTATTGCATTTGTTAACCGGGAAAGTCCACTGGGCCTAGAAAGAGCCCATTTTCAGTGGAGGCCCGGGGAGAAAAGCTTCACATTAATTACATACAAAAGTAAAAATGTTAATACATAGAACAAAGTGTAATGAGCAGTATTTTTACATTTAATAGATAGAACAAAGTGTAATGAGCAGTATTTTTACATTTAATACATAGAACAAAGTGTAATGAGCAGTATTTTTACATTTAATACATAGAACAAAGGGTAATGAGCAGTATTTTTACATTTAATGCATAGAACAAAGTGTAATGAGCAGTATTTTTACATTTAATACATAGAACAAAGTGTAATGAGCAGTATTTTTACATTTAATACATAGAACAAAGTGTAATGAGCAGTATTTTTACATTTAATACATAGAACAAAGGGTAATGAGCAGTATTTTTAAATTTAATACATAGAACAAAGTGTAATGAGCAGTATTTTTACATTTAATACATAGAACAAAGTGTAATGAGCAGTATTTTTAGATTTAATGCATAGAACAAAGTGTAATGAGCAGTATTTTTGCATTCATTAATTTACATGTGAATGATATTTAATTACAAAGTAAAAATGTTACTACGTAGAACAAAGTAAGCAGAGCAGTACTTTTGTGTTAAAGAAAGTAATAACAATAAGAGTGGTAATGCTTCAATCAGGTATGGACATGTAAGTAACAAATGCAAGCATTTGAACTAACACGAGTATAAATGTATTTGCTGAGTTCTTAGCAGAGGAGAGTTGATTTCAAGGTAGAAAGGAGGTGATGGGAGGGCAAAAGGAAAAAGGGTCAAGTTAAGGTGATAGCAAGGAGTCAGCATGGTAGGGAAGACGAGAGGAGATATTCATAGTTGAGTGGTTAAGATCTAGGTGGAATGTGCAAATGTCAGCCAGGCAATAATCAGAGAGCAGGCTTGAACCCTAAATTCTGTGAATGAGAAGTAGCTGTGTTAACCTGTGTGTCACTGTAAGATTTCCATTACATAACTCCACTCACTTTTGAGGAGTTAATACCTGCCATCATACTCTATCACATCTGACCAGTTGTTTGCCGACAGTATCATTGTTTCCTTCCTGTCTTTCTTTCCTAAAATTAGTTCCTACCACTGCCTGCTTCATTATATCTGTTCTCACTCTGTCTACTTGTCCAACATTTAAATTGTTTTATTCTGTTTTTCTTTCATTGTCGTTTACTCATACGACACATGCTTTCTTTGACTGGCTTCTTTGTACCAATAATAAATATGAGTAGTGTGTTATATTACATAATAAAATAGCAAACACTATCTGTGCTATTCACTATCCCTTGTATAGTGATAGAAAACTGTTATGTTTGCTATATTCTGTAATGTAACAGCAAAACTGTAACCGTGCTACATTTATTTTATCCCTAATTCACCAGCATACATAACTGTCCTACGTATGATGTGCTTTCTCTTCCCATCAATGGATTCTTCTAACAAAAGAAACATTGGCTTCCCAACCACCCATTTTCAAATAAATAAATTAACTGTATTTGGGCATACAGTATTAATAGAGAAGTGTTGTATAGATTATTAGAGGAAAATTTCAGGCAGTTTTTACTATAATCTTACACTTAGCATCTGTGTTTATCTTTCCTTTAGGTTTCTCAAACAGATGAACAAGCAATGGAGAGCCTTGCATCCACATTCCTGCAAAAATTTCCCCGGCTGACCCCAGAACTCTTTATTGATCTCTCCCAGTTCATCCCCTTCATGTCTGTCTTTGACATCCTGAGCCTGCCAGATTCCTTACTACTCAATGACACAGTGTAAGTCATTTGTTTTCCAGTGACAATGTGTTTCTTATAAAGAAAGTGTGTAGTTGCACATGTACAGAAGATTGACTCTTAGTATGCTGTCTGACGAAATCAGCAGCAGTGCATAAGAGGTTTTTGTGGCAGTGAGATGGAAAATTATTAGGGTGCACTGATATATGTTTTGAATGAAGGTTGACTAAAACCTGTATGCAGAAGTATGGTTTTCATCTACACCATACTTTTAACTCATTTGTTAATGACAGCATATGACATAATTGGGATCCTGTGACATCAAGCATGTGTTGCACTAGTGTTTACCGTTCAGGATTGCCACAAAGTAGAGGAGTTGTACAATAACTTAGGAGTAGCTCAGATAAATGTAGCAGATGCTGTGTGGAAGGTTAAAAAAGTGCATACTACTGCTGTAGGCAGTTCCAACCAGAGGCAGTGCTGGAAGAAATCTATTGTGAAGAAAGAAAGTGAAAGAAGAGATTTTTGGGGGCTTCAAGAAGTCATGAGGTACAGTAAGGACTGGCCATCATAGAATCAAAAATAGGTAAGCAGCTAGACATTGTGGAGGGCTTGTTTAATGACTTTACAACACTGAAAATTCAAGTTAATTCACAGTGGTGATCTGAAAACATATCAGTTCATATACTGTGCATATTATTAACTTGTATGTTACAATTTATATTGATATCTTTTGTTTATATTATATATATATATATATATATATATATATATATATATATATAGCTATAGATATAGACATGGTCAGTGTATTCAGTATATATTTAGTTTTTTTCTAACTTTTGTTTACCTTTTGCCTATTTAAATGTCATCTTTGTAAACTGCTCTGTGATAAAACACTGTAATAATGGTTGAGTTAAGTTGATAGATGATACTGAAGAAAGGACAAACAATTTAACAAGTACTGTGGCATCTGAACTTCTGAAGTTCTGGAAAGAGAATTAGTGGCAGATTTTCTGAAAACGATATTTAAGAGATGGTTGAACCTTCCAAATGCCATCCCTAGAAGTGTTGAAAGGGCTTAGGCTGTACCAGGAGTAAAAGAGAAGAGCTGGATGCTGGAAAGTGTGCTTTTTAAACTTTTGCGCTTAAAGCCAGAATACTCGATCCGTCTCTAGTAAAGAAGCAGAGGTGTCTCAGAGGGAAAGATCTGAGCCAGTTTACTAGGTCTGCTATCAGATTCTGTACCAAGAGATATGAAAGTACACTTTCAGTGACATCTGAAGTAGCCACAAAACTACGATGGCAAGAATCTGATTGTCCTACGCAGCAGTGCACATAGTGTTGTATAAAGGAAAGAATATGCTTTCCATTTAGTAGAAGTGGCAGTACAGAGGTGTGCAGACAATGATATGGAGATAGAAAGGCATGCTGATCCCAAAAAAGGAGAAAGTATAGACTAATGATAATTATGGCTCAGAGAGGAAGGAAATAAATCAAATATCCTCCCCACTTTAAAAATGTACCTGCCCCAAATGCCATTATTTTGAATATCTAAATTGCAAAGTTAGGATATTGATTTGCTGTCTTATTAAAACGTACTGGGTTTGCATACATTTCTTTTAAAGTAATTGCTGTTTATTCCCAGATGTGAATCAGAAGCAATTCTGTAACCTTGGTTTTAAGATATATAAGTGATCAGGGTGTAGGATGACACCTCCAATAAAGAAGGTGGTGCAGGGGCAGTGTAGCAGCCCTACAAAAGTGGCCCTTTACATTTTGTTATGGAAGTAGTACTCGATTTCAGCTGTGAGGATTGCTTGCAGAAAAGGTTATTTTCAGGTGCCCTACATTTACATTGGAGATGCCATTTACTGACGACTCTTGAAAAGAAGTGTAGCGATTTCTAGAAGATTATGAAGGTTATGGTGTGGAGTTTTTGATGAATGATTCATGTGATATAGATGTGCTGCTTTGTTTATTTCGCTGCAGTGTTTCATAATTTGGTTTAGTGTCTTCTTTGGCTAATTAATGCTTCCATTGTCATGTTCAGTTCTGTAGATTTGTTTTGGCTTATTTTTTGTTCTCTTGTTGTTTGGCTGCTGAGATTCTCTGATATGCTATATAATTTCATTATATTCACTTTATCAGTCTAGCATTTAGCACAGAGTCTTAAGACTATGAGCTGCAGTTCTTATGGTCATAGGTTCATAGGATGATACTTGGCTATTGGACCGGAGGCCCTTATAAACCTAGCCAAGAATTTTGCCCATGTTCCCTCAAAGTCAGCACCTGTTTCCCCTGTCCAGCAGGGACACAAGTGGAATCCCAGGGGTATATTTTCTGTTTTCCATGCAGTCCAGGTTTCTCTTAAAGAGGGCTAGAGTGGTACTCTGCTTGACATGGAGAGGGAGTCTATTCCACAAATGGGCGAGCTTTTGGGACACAACTCTATCCTGCCAACAAGTTCTATTAATGTCACAGACCAGGTTAAGGCCTTGCATATGGGTTGCTCGAGTGGAGTTTGTCTTACAGATATGCAGCAACTTCATCAAGGCTGGGTTTGAGATGGCCTTATATGCCAGACACAGGTCATCTCTGAGGTGTCTGTATGAGACTGAGTAGAGGGACAGGGCTTTTAGCCTATCTGTATTGGATAGGTGTTTGAGACCCTGGATTTTCCTGGTCAGGAACCTCTGTGATCTCTCCAACTGCTGCATGTGCTTGGCAAGGTACATACTGAAGGGAGCATTGTACTCGATAATGGGTCTGATACCAGAGGAGTACAGGAATGTTATGACCTCCTTGTTCCTGGATAAAAGACCCTTATTTATGAGGTGGGCCATGTTGAAAGCCTTCCGTACAATGGATGCAACGCGGTAGTCAAAAGTGAGGTTGCCATCAACCTGGGTGCCCAAGTCCCTCACTACTGATCGCATGCTTAGTATGTTGTTATTAATGTGATAATTAGAGGGGATGCCATTTTCCCCAAAGGGGATAATGATGCATTTCTTGGCATTCAGTTTGAAGTCATGCTTCTGGCACCAGTCTTTAGTTTGGGTAAGGCCCTAATGGAGGATGTTCACATCACTAGAGAAATTTAAGACAGCACCCAGCTTCCAGTCATCTGAAAACTTGGTCAGCCACAAAAGGTTCTCAAGAAGTCCTGTTGTACCAAGGATGAAAGTTCTTAATATAGTGATTTTGTGGACTTTAGCTCAAAAGTCTTCACCTCCTCTTTTGCTGTTTTTTAGACAGACAGGCTCTAGCCATCCCAAGGGACCTAGTCAGCTATAAATTCACAGACTGCAGAGAGGGCAATCTAGAGTTTATCTAAACAATCCTATCTTGGTTTATGATTTATTGATCTTCACTGTTAAAAAGAAATGTGACTGTGAGTGATAGTGAGGAATTACAGCTTTTGTCTGACTTTCAGAAATTGTACGGTCAGAAGAATAACTTTACTGTACTTACTTTAGTATTTAGTTGCATATTGCTTGTGTAATTTTTCTCATAGAATTTGATTTAAGTTCCTTTTGAATTCTGTGGTTACCGATTTCATTATTCTTTTCTTTTATAGTTTTTTATTCGTTTGAAGATGAATATGTATTCCTTAAATGAGTATACCATTAATGATTTGCTAAAGCTCAAATATCTTGTACAGCGTAACAAATGCTATGAATATATAAAGGTAACACCCGATAACGTTGGTGATCTGTGTTCCTCGTGTCATTTGAATGATTTGCTTACCATTATTAGAAGTAAATCTAGACTTACTGATGATGATTGCACTTGTGCAATTGGCACAGCTTGGAGAGCTGTTGTTACACATATTAATGACTGGTGAGATAAATAATATTAGACAAAGAGCAAATAGAACACATTTAGGAAAACATGTATCTATTGACTGTAAAGAACGCTCAACTCTTATGAAACAAGACAATGCCGCTGACAACTTTGGAATTCTGGATACAAGTATTCAGCAATCTGAGGATTCAGAGTGTTTAGAAGGAAATAAAAAAGAAAGAAAAGAAGACGTTTATAACAAATAACAAGGAAGAAAAAGAAACTGATAATTGTCTTTAAAGCAAAGAGAATACATCCAAAAAAGACACTGCTTTGTTATTTAACACACAGATTACAGGGGATGATAATCTTTTTCTATCAGAAAACCTTCAGTCTACAGCAAAAGACACCATTTTTACAAAAGAGAAGGTAGAAAAAAGAGGCAAGGGGCAGGTGAAAAGGAAGAATTCAAAACTGAACGTGAAAAGATTGACGAACATTACTGTAAGAAAAAAAGAAGAGAGAAACAGATTTTTGAGTACATGGCGCAAGCTGGATGAGAATTGTGTGCTTGCAAATTTAATACGGAATGAAAACAGTCAGATTAATAAGACTAATGAATGGTGATGAAGATCATTCCTTTGTAACAATTTAATAGAGCATATATTACTGTATTAGAAACTGAAGATTCTTCAGATCTGGTCAGAAAATATATTTTTGTAATTGGAATTCTGTTATTAGAGGAATTGATATATTTGCAGAGAAGATAATGAACATCAAATAGTGTTGTGCTTGCTGGGAGCAAAAATAGAAGATGTGGGACAAGTCTTGGAACGCTTTAATGTAAGGAAATATGGATCTGCTTTTATTTATGTTGGTACAAATGTTCTCATCCTCAAGGACTTAGTAGGGAACATAAAGCCCTCTTAGATA
This sequence comes from Protopterus annectens, assembly GCF_019279795.1. Lineage (NCBI taxonomy): Eukaryota > Metazoa > Chordata > Ceratodontiformes > Protopteridae > Protopterus > Protopterus annectens. The sequence continues at coordinate 1,145,071,661 of NC_056739.1, forward strand.
GTATAGCTCCTGCTGGTGTTAGGATTTATTTTTCACAATTCACATATAGAAACAATAGTCAAGTCACCGTGAATAAAAAGATTTTTGTTTAAATACCTACATGGGAAAAATATCCATTAAAAAAATGGAAATGTGTAGAGCAGCCAAGCTTACTTTTGGGCACACATGTTTAGTTACGATGGTTTGCATTTGTCAAGATCAGGGCAAAAAATTTTTGCAGCAGATATTTTGCAGGTTTTGACAAATACTAGGCAGGTTTTTGCCAGGTTGAACATTTAACAGTTCACAGATAACAACAGTTGATGCATCTCTGATGGTTGTTAATGCTAGGAGCATTAATAATATTTTTTTTATTGGAACATTTGCTGTGTTTCCAAGAAATTTATATTGTTACTGTTTGTGAAACATGGTTAAAGAACAATGACTGGAAATGAGCTCTGTAAGAGTATAAATGTTTTTACTGTAACAGTCTTTATAACAAGAAATTAGGTGGATGTGTTATGATAGGGATTAGATGTAATTATGAGACCTGTGATTATTACATGTTCAGTGATAACACCAATATTATAGATTGTGTAACTGTGACAATAAAGACAACCCTGGAACATATAACTATTGTTGGAGTGTATAGACCACCAAAGTCAAGTACAGATGACTTATAGGAATTCATACATTTCTTGCATGCAACACAGGAGCAAAGAATAATATTAGCTGGGGACTTAAATTTTCCAGAAACAGATTGGAATAATATTGACTCAACAACATCAGTGAAAAATTATTCACAATGCATGTTCAGGAACAACAGTTGCTTCAGATTGTGAAAAAACCTTCTGGGGAACAGAACATACTAGACATTGTTTATGTTCCTAAAGGAATTACTGTTACTTCAAGTCAAGTTTTACCACTGTTGATGTGCAGTAATAATGGGGTGATAAAGGTTAATTTGTTGCTAGAGAATTTTGCCAAACTGAAATCTAAACCAATGCACAGAAGATTAATTACAGATTATATGGAAGCAAAACAGTCACTATGTAAAACTAACTGAAGCGAGGTGTTCAGTGGAAAAACTGCAGATGGAATGTGGAAAGTTTTGAAAGAAAACTTGTTTGAGTGCAAAAAATCAAAAAAATGTTTAACATCAGAATCTAAGCATATAACATCGGGGGGGATATATATCAAGATACCTGATTAAGGTGAGAGGCAAAAAATATAAGAAACTGAAATTAGGTCAAACTACAAATTTGAAAACTGAAAAAAACAAGCCGGACAAACAAATTAAGCATACTGTGAGACAAGATGAAGAAAAATATTGTCAAAAATTATATAAAGATATTGAGCATAATGGGGAACATTTTTATAGATACATAAGATGTGGAAAGAGTAAAGTCATACAAATTGATAAAGTGTGTGTGGATTCAAACATTTATTCTCAGACACAACTGATTATAGATATATTTACAAAATCTTATGCAAAACTGTTTGGCTACACAAAGGGGGTGATAAGTTGTCCTACTGGCATCCAGGTAATGTCAGATACTTGAATCAAATTAGATTATATTGAAAAAGAACTGTGCAAACTGGATCCAAACAAAGCACGAGAAGGAGACAGAATTAGTAATAATGACCTGAGAACAGTTTGGGAAGAACTTACTGTTCCATTATATCTATTATTTACTAGGTCATATAAATATGGGGACATTCCTCAAGATTGGAGACGTGCTTATTAAACCTGTCTTTAAGAGAAAGGGGAATAGGACACACCCAGAACCATATAGAGCCTTAAGTCTGCTTTCATGTTGTGGAAAAATAATGGAGAAGGTAATATTGAATAAGTTATTGTCAGAATTGGATAGGTTGGGACTTAAAACCACACATCAGCATGCATATGTTGAAAATAGATCTATTACCACCAACTGTAGCACAATGTTCTATAACAATATGATAATGGCTATGAATGAAAAGTTGTGCTGTGATGTAATTTATATAGCTTTAACTACAGCGTTTGTTTGACAAGGTCATACACAAAACACTGATCAATAAATTAGAACAACTAGGTATCAATGTACTCTTGATAAGATGGATAGCTGCATGGCTTACAAATAGGACATGGCAAGTATCATACAGCAACTGGACAGGCAAAATGCTTGGTTACAATCAGGGTGTCCCACATGGCTGTGTCCTAGCCCTTACTTGTTTAGATTGTATCTTTCAGATCTAACTTTTTCATCTGAGGTGTTCTACAGTCTGTATGCAGATGACCTGAAAATGCATAAATTGATTATATGTGTTACAGATAAGGCATGTCTGCAAAAGAACTTCACTAAATTGACCATTTGGGCACAGGAGAATAATATGCTAATAAATACATCAAAAATTAAGCATATGAGATTTAGGAGACATAGATTGAAAGGTGAATGTTTAATACAGCACATAGTGATTGAAACTGTAGATTCATTTAAGGACCCGGGTATACGGGTAGATCCAGTTTTGAGTTTTATCTAATCATATCAACCAATTGGTTAATGATAGTTGTAGAACTATATGCTGTATAAAAAGATTTATAAAGTCTAGGAAATCAGTAATGTTGAAGCCATTGTTTGTTAGTTACATTAGACCCAAACCTCAAGTATGGAATAATAATATGGAAACTTACAAGAAAACAAGCATAACTAAACTGAAAAGAGTACAGTGGAAATATACCAAAGGCATCCATGGATGTGAATATTTAAGTTATTATGAAATACTAAAATATCTGAACTTGTACAGTGTTTCTTATAGATATCTAAGAGGAGATCTTAGTCAGGTATATAGGGCATTTAGGGACAACTACCTCTGGGAATGTTTGGGGTTAACAAAAAGTACTAGAGAATCATCAGATAACATATGTAGAAGATTCTACAGGAATGAGAAGTGTACTAACTGGTTCTCTGAGAGAACAGCTGATACATGGAATAGACTACCAAATTACATTAAAGCAAGTACTAGTTTGGATATTTTTAAGAACAGCCTAGACACATTATGGGAACAAGTGTTTTGGTATAATGGCAAGCTAGAAGGGCATTAATGCACGTGCTTAAAATATTTGTATGCATGTGTGTATGCAACATATAGTGTAGTGAAAGCAAAACTGCACTAAATCTTTATATTATCATCCATGGCATCAAAATTGTCAATCCTGCAATGTTATGCTATTATTTTCATGTGATAGACTGATTATGAAACAGTTGTTGTGACACTTAGAAAAGAAATACCACAAGGGTGGATGTCATGTGTGGGACTTGTGAGAAACATTACTGCAGTTGATTTATTTCAACTGTATCAGGAAATCCCCACATATAACCAATGTATGTAGTAAAAGTAAATGAAAGTATGTATTCAAGGTGTCAGACAAACAGCTATGATTTCTAAAGATGTTATATGGAAATAAATGGGCCATGCCAGGTTCACATAAATGGAGTCCACAGTAATATAGTCTTCATGGCATGGAGTACAAAACCATATAGTCTTCATAGCATTTCAGTGAAAAGAAACTAACTGAAAACATATAAGCCTATTTTTAAATGATTTGTGATTCCTATTTGGAATATAGACTAATGAAGTGGGCCAATTGATAAAAGCTGAATAATTCAGATTTACTTATTAATTAATTTCACTTCCTGATTCTTACTTTCTGATTTATAGGTTTGGAAACAGCTAATAATTTTCAGTGAAGAAAATGACTCAGAACTACGGCGAGTCTCCTCTGTCACAATAATTGCAGAAGGGCATTTGTTCACTAGATCTTTGCAGTGAAAGCCTTGGTTATTACTTAGGTTTGCCTGATAACCTTCTCTTGCCTTTTTAGACATATGCAACATCATAACAAAAGAGCTTTTTTGGAGTACTTTTAGGTTAGAAGTGAAACACCTGGGGTTGCATTTTTAAATATTGCATGACCTCTTTTATGGAGATAGGGTAGTTAATTTCTTCTAAACTTTTAACAATAAGGTTAATGATATCATTCCATGTTTTTGCTTTATACCCATTGTGACTCCCATGCACTGGCCCAGTAATCAAGGACCCTCAATCATCATCACTAGCACCAATGAGGGGCATGCACATTGGGAAGGATAACAGGTACACAAACAATAAAGTGCAATTTCCCCTACGAGCACACAGAGATCACAGTCAGTCTGAGGCTGGTTTCTCCCTTTCTCTCCAGATCCTCAATAAGACTCTCCACTGGCACAGCTTAGAGTCCAGATCTCAGCCTACTGGTCAAACTAAAACCTCCAGCACCCTCTCTGTCCAACCAGTGCTTTGTGTCCCTGCCCAAGTAGCCGACACACATACACTTTGAGATATGAGTTATAAACAAACACACAAACACTCCTGGGGAAGGCTGGCACAGGTTCTCCAGCTATGCCCCGTTCTTGCCCAGACTATAAGGTGGAAATCACTACCACAAACCACTAATATCAGCTACTAATAAAGCCTTTACCAAAGGGTGTCCAATTTCACTGTGCAATATTACTGTTATCCAAATAGTAAGTGTAACCCAGGGCTAAAGCTATTCTGGAGTGGCTTAGTACAGTATCACTAAATACATGCAAGTACTCTAGAGTTTAAATTATGTCTACACAAAACAGCCACAGTTGAAAGGTTTAAAAATACAAATAATTAATAATAAATAATAAAAACACAAGACAATTTTATTACTTCAACACAATACCATTACAGAGTTCAGAAATCACAAGAAAATGCTTTAAAATAGTACTGTAGAATAGTCTGACATAAATATAGAAAACAGCTAGACTAATGTGGCTATTTCTATCTGTCTCTAAGAGAAATCACTGTTCTAAATAAGTATCTTACTTACAGAGCAAGCAAGTGCTGGTGAGTGGATGTTCTTTAGACAAAATCCAAAATGCTCTAACTTTCTCTCTGGGAAAGTCTTAAATTGATAATACAGTACTGCTGAGTTATTTAAGATTACTTAATTCTTAACAGTTCTGGTTTAGTTTCCCAGGCTAACAGAAACTAAAAATTTACATTTCTTTTTGTAATCTGCACCTGCAGGAAGCCACAGCAATAAAATACATTTTACATGTAAAATCTAGTAATTAACTCTTGCCCTAAGACAATAGAAAGAATTCCTTAGTCCAGACACCCTGACTGCAAGCTTGAGATCAAAAAGTCATACAATGCTTGACTTATCAGCTTTCTTCCAGCAGAGTGCACTGTGGTCACATTTTTGAAGCTCAGTACAACATATAGTTTAATCATAACATATAGTTCTCATTACATTTGTAAACCAAGCCTGTGGATTATATTAATATTTACAAATAACATATAATTATCTACAAAATTCTATCTAGTTAGGCTGGCAGCCTTCACATATCTTCCCCCTGGAGAACTCAAGCTAGTTTTTCAAGTGTCCCTTGAGAAAAGTTGCTTGAGAGGGTTAGGTCTATCTGAGTATACCTTACCCCATTCCCTGTCTTGAGAACCCATCTACGTTGGTGTTGCTAACCCTAGTGCCGTGCTGCACTGACATATCATATGCTTGCAACCCTAGGCTCCATCTTAGCAACTTGGCATTTTGTTGGCTGGCACAGTGTAACCATGTTAGGGGATTGTGATCTGTAACTACAGTGAATTTCCTTCCATACAGATAAGGATGAAGTTTCTGCAGTACCCACACTATGGCTAGACATTCCTTTTCTACAGCTGCATAGCATTCCTCCCTGGGTTGGAGCCTGCGACTGAGATAAACCACTGGGTGCTCTTCTCCCTCTGAAGAAATCTGGCTAAGTACAGCCCCCACCCCCATGGTTCAAAGCATCCACCTGCACAAAACATTATTTGCTGTAATCTGGACTAGCTAACACAGCGGGTCTTCCCAAAGCTTCTTTAAGCTTCTGGAATGCCTGCTCACATTCTGAAGTCCACACTACCTTATGTGGCCTGTTCTTTCTTGCCAGGTCTGTGAGGGGAGCAGCTATGGTACTATAATTGGGGATGAACTTTCTGTAGTGCCCTCCTGTCTCTTAGAATGCTCTCACCTGCTTTTTGGTAACAGGTGCAGGCCATGCCTGAATGGCTTCCACTTTGGCATGTTCTGGCCTGATCTTACCACTCCCCACTCTATGTCCCAGGTAGGAAACCTCTGTCATACCCACCTGACATTTCCTTGGCTTAATGGTCAACCCGGCCCTCTGGAGTCTGACCAGCACCTCCCTGACGTGCTGAAGGTATTCTTGCCAGGAATGGCTGTAGTTGGCAATATCATCTAGGTAAGCAATGGCAAACCCTTCTGCTCCTGCTAGGATATGATCTGCCAGCCTCTGGAAAGTTGCTGGGGCACATTCCATCCTAAAGGGCATCTTTGTGAACTCATACAAGCCAAAAGGAGCCACAAAGGTTGACCTCTCTCTAGCACTGGGAGTCAAGGGCACCTGCCAGTAACCCTTGGTAAAATCAGTGGTGGTAAGATACTTAGCTTGACCCAACTGCTCTAGGGCCTCATATGTCCTAGGCATGGGATTAGCATCTGACTTTGAGTGACTATTTAATTTACTGTAGTCCACACAGAACCTGGTGCTGCCATCCTTCTTTGGCACCAGCACCACTGGGGAGGCTCAGGCTCTGTTGTACTCTTGAATTACCCCTAGTTCCAACATTTCTTGTATCTCCTCCCTCAGAGTCTGTTTGACTGTCTCAGGCATCCTATAAGGGCCTGGGTAATAGGCCTTTGGGGTCCTGTTCCCATCTGGTGCTGCACCAGGTGGGTGCAGTCTGGTTTCCCAGTGAACATGTCCCCAAATCCCTGTAACACTGCTCAGATTTCTCAAACCTGGGTAGGAGATAGCTGCTGGGACACTGCTACCCCTTCCACTGAGGTGTCAGTCCGGGCTTCACTAAGGAGATCAGTCACCAGATCTCCCTCAGACTCTTCCTGCAGTCCACTGCAAATACTCAGCACAGAGGTCCTCCCTATCATGGTAAGGTTTCATCATGTTAACATGGTACAATTTGTGCTCCTGCCTAGCAGTTCCACCATGTAGTTAACATCACTGACCTTCCTTACCACCTTGTAGGGTCCCTCCCAGGCTGCTTGCAGCTTGTTGTGTCTGACAGGCATGAGAACCATTACCCGCTGCTCTATAGCATACTCTCTAACTCGAGCATTCCTGTCGTACCAGACCTTTTTCTGCTGTTGGGCTTCTGCCAGGTTCTCCCGGGCCAAGCCCATGAGTTCCCTGAACCTTGTACTGAGGTTAGAACATATGCCACAACAGACTCCTTGTGAGATTCACACTCATCCTCCCACTCATCAGAAATTAAATGTAGAAGTTCCCACACCCTATGCCCAAACAACCACTGAAAGGGTGAAATACTTGTGGATTCCTGGGGAACCTGTCTGTAAGCAAACAACAGATTGGGCAAATGCTTGTCCCAATCCCTCTTAAACATGTATGCAAATGCCTGTAGCATGGACTTGAGTGTAGAGTTTAACCTCTCAACAAGACCATCTGGGGATGGTAGGGGATGGTCTTCAGGTGCTTCACCCCACTGTACTTTCACAGACAAGCCAGCAGGTCTGACATGAAATTGGCACCTCTGTCAGTCAGTATTTCTTTTGGGAAACATATCCTGCTGAAAATCTCTAACAAAGCATTTGCCACCTTTTCTGCCTCAGTGGAGGACAAAGTCACTGCCTCAGGGTATCTTTCAGCATAATCTGCTACCACTAGGATATACCTTTTCCCTGTGGAACTTGGGGTACTCAGAGGCCCCACAATATCCATAGCTACCCTCTGAAATTGCTCCTCAATCACAGGCAAAGGCATCAAAGGAGCTCTCACCTTGTCTCCTGCCTTGCCTACCTTTTGGCACTGCTCACAGGTCCAGCAGTACCCTGTTACAACTTACGTCTCACTGCTACAGGGTAGCTCCCTCCCTGTAATAACCACCTCACCAGTCCTGGCTGGAAGTATGTGGTCTGATTGGGTCTCCCCCAGGCTGCCAGACCCACATGCTTATCTCCAAGCCTGACTGCGTGTAACTGCATTAACACATGGTACTGCCTCATCAAAATCCTTCACTATCAGGACATCTGCAAGATGGTAGTTTGGTACCCCTGTTTTCTCAAGACAACCTACTATTGGCATTTTGCCTTTCCCACTTACTGGCTCCCCCACCTTTTGTTCCCCACCTTGCCTCCCTGGGCATCTCTATGCCCCGTGGCCCCACTGGTTGCATTTAAAACATTTAATCCCAGGTCCTGGAAGTGTACCTGGACTAGTGGCTTCCCCTGCTACTGCCAGATTCTGTTGGGGCAGTCTGGGCTGCCCACCATGGGTTCCTTTAGACCCATGAGCAGCACTGGGTGTCCCTTTCCTGTGCAGTGATGCCCTGCTTGCTAGGTATAGGTCTCCCTTCTTTCCCAGCTCATCCAAAGTAGCACATTTTCTATTAGCTAACCAGATTCTCATGTCCTCAGGTAAAGTAATAAGGACTTGTTCCCTGACCAATAGGTCTGCCAGGCCTTCAGAAGTGGTGATCTGACATCCACTCAACCACCTATGAAAATAAATGCTCAGTTCAGCAACATATTCACACAATGAAACAAAGTAAATGCAGAACCAAAACGAAACAAAATAAAAATACCACAGTCGAGATGGCAAAAGAACAAATCCAATCCAAAAAATAGCGTACTGTAATTTATTGTCCGCTTTCGTCCAAAGACTTCCTCAGAATGGTAACACATCCACAAGTTCACACACACTTTCATCTGCCTTGCGTCTATGCTCACAAAACTTTTTCCTAAACGCTTCAAGTGTTAGCTTAAAAAATTGTAACAAACAATTCTTTACAGCATTATAGTTAAAACAGTCAATGTCAGATAATTTGGAATGTACATTTACAGCTTTACCCGAGCCTTTGGTCAACATCATACTGTTTGCATTCCCTCTCAAACATGTGAATGAAACCATCAAAATGATCCCCCACTGTAAACTGTATTAGAAATTTACTGCTCTTTTCTGCTTCTGGGGTCTGGTTACTCCTTTCCCCATTACCTCCATGACTCTGGCAAAGAATCAGCATCTCCTTTTCATGATGCCTCTGCCTTTTCTTCTCCTCAGTTTCCATTTCCAAATGCAATGCCTGGCCTCCAACTCAAGTCTCTTTAGCTCCAGATGGATTTTTAAATCCTCTGCAGAAATGTTAAGCTGTCCATTCTCTGAGTGTTGTACATCTCTACGGCCAGTCTGATTGTCCTACTGATTGCTGTTTTCTGATGCAGCTGAGACCAAGGCTGCAATCATGTCTGCTTTAGTCAGGTTGCCATGCACCAGTCCTTTAGCCTGGCACATTTCAGCCTTGTCAGTTTACCATACTCCTCTGCTGACATGCTTGCCCGGTCTCCCTGACTAACTAAGCTAACAAAAAAAATGAAACAATTGTGATCTGAACTCTGAATATTCACTGTGTGTCTGATTTAGAGTACAAAAACACCTTCAGTGATCACTGTACACAAGCTACAGGAATTCACTATCCACACCACTACAAGCCATTTAATATGTGATGTGGCTAACTCACCATTACCAAACAATTAATATTTGATATGGATATCCCACCACTGCCAAACATTTCATATGTGACGGCCATGCACTGGCCCAGTAATCAATAAGCCTCAATCCTCACCACTAGCACCAGTAAGGGGCGTGCACATTGGAAAGGATAACAAGTACACACACAGTAAAGTACAATTTCCCTTAAGAGCACACAGAGATCACATTGAGTCTGGGGCTGGTTTCCCCCTTTCCCATTACCTCCAGATCCCCAAGAACACTCCCCACTGGCATAGCTAGTGAACCTGTGCCAGCCTTCCCCAGGAGTGTCTGTGCGGTTGTATATAAATCATATCTCAATATATGTGTGTGTGTCAGCTACTTGGGCAGGGACACAAAGCACTGGTTGGACAGAGGGAGTGCTGGGAGGATTCGGTTTTGAAACCCTGGCTAAGGACTCCACTCTATAGCTGTCCCAGTGGGGAGTCTTATTGGGGATCATTCTCTATAGGCAATGCTTTGGTACTCACAGAAGTCCTTGGAATGATGGCTGTTAAAGGATGAACCAGTGTGTATTGTCACTGTCTCCTGTACCAAATACTGCAGATATTCTTATGAAACATTAGTATTACAACATTTAAAGATGCAGAAACTACTGATTTATACCACCGATGATCCGAATCAACCAACATGTATTTTTATTGTATACTGGCCCAAGAAAGACAGTGTCAATTAGTCTGTGTTTTTTTTTTTTTTTGGAAGTTCAGACTTTGGAATTCGAACAACTTTGCTATTTAGTGCACTTGTTTGTTACCGCAAATATCTTTCGGCACATTGTTGCTGTGTAAATGCAATATTTTCAGTTTCATAACAGAAATGCAACTCAGCTGTGACTGACACTTAAATGTGAAATCACAAAGCTGTGCATTTCAATTGGACATCAAAAATTAAACAATTTACATGTGCAGTTAAAAAGAAGAGAGTATTAGGCAGAAGGAGAAGGGATCAAATGGGTATAGTCCTGGTGGAGCAGTCCCATGAAAGAGGATTAATGCTTTTAATAACAGTTAATATGGCTGGGGATTAAGGGAAAAAGAATAACATTTAAGTGTGAACGTGGTTAGTGGGATGCTCAATAAGAACAGAGCAGGCATTGTGGGTGAGATGTGCTCATGGACCAAATAATGACATTGTGGAAGTGCAATGGAAAATCATTCAGGAGTGGTTCAAGGCCAGGAGACATGCCAAAAGAGTAATAGAGAGTGGTTTTAATATGTAGTAAGGTAGAGGATAGATAGTCTGTTTGTGCAGGAGGAATCAAATATCTGTGGGAGTAAGAATTAAAGATGAAAGTAAAGTTGCAGTGGTTATTGGATCATTTGAAGGTTTTGTGTGAAGGAGAACAGGATTTCCATTCTAAAGAAAAGAAGATGTGCAAAATAGTAGGATAGAGTACGTTTATCTCGCTGAATGAGATTGGGGAAATGATTATATGGAAAAAGAGAGGAGTATTCTGAAAAGGTTTTAACAGAGTTGAGAAGATAAGGAAAGCAAAAATAGAGAAAATAGAAAGCTTGGATGAGTAGGAGCTGAATAAAAGCCAAAGGGATAAGTGGGTCGGAGTGTGTATGTTGAGACTATGGAAGTAAATAAGAAGAGAAGTGGAGAGAGAGTTAAAGTTGCATGGATGGGAGCTGTTATGCAGGAGATAGGAGATGAAAGAAGAGAGGATGAAGAGAAACTTAGAATGGAGAAAAAGAACTAAGCACATTGCAATGAGAGGAAGATGAAGGGGTGGGAAGGGAAGCAGAGATAAAGGATTGAAGATGAACCTTAAAGGAGAATAAGGTGAATTATGGAAGAAGTGTATTATCCAGAGTGATATTTTGAGTGTAAAGGTAAAACAGGGGGTAAGCTGCTTAGTTAAATGCGAAGAGGAGGAATGAACTAAGTAGAGGTTATCAGGTGTATAGTAAAAAAGAGATAGACAAATTTCGAAAGTTCTGTGAGGTATGGTAGAGAAATACAGATGCCAAAATGGAAGCAATTAGAGGACGTACTATGGGTGGGGGTGGGGGGTTGTTTGAAGAGGTATCAGTAGAGGTGATTAGGAAAGCAATTTAACAGTTTAAAGTGGAGTGCCACAGAGGAGTATGGGCTATCTCTTAATCTCTGTTTGTATAAGACAGTAGGAAAAATATGATTAGGTGGTTAAGTGATATGTATCACAAGGCATATGAGACAGAAGAATTGTCAAAATCAATGTAAATAAAGGTGGCAGTAGACTAATAGTAGACTAGTAATAGACTAAGCTTAAAATTGCAGACCTATTACAATTTTCAGTGGAGAACCACAAATCTTGACCAAGACAAAGGGGTGCTGAGGGCAGTAGATGCATTAAACTAGCACTGTAACACTATATATAACACTAAGAGTTAAAACGAAATGCTACTCAAATGGATTTCTTATTGGAGATTCCTTATATGAACAACAAGGTCAGTTACTCCACAGTATTATGCAAACATAATAGTTGTAAGGCTTGCAGTGTTAATGAAACCTGTGAGTAAGTAGGTGTCAGATATGAAAGTTATAGGGAATTAATGGCTAATACAGCCATGTGGAGATACTTTTGTGTAGGTAATAGGTAAGTGCAATTGTCTAGGTACAATTTATGCTAGTATTAGTGTGCCAGAGAATTTTGAATTCATAGCAGTCCCTGAGTAGGTTTGGTTACATTGTGAGAGTGATTGCTTTGACACTGGTAGGTGCCTGTGAGAACGCTGTGTGTGGTAAGTGGCTATGACACTGAAATACCACGCTTAAGGCTTTGCCGCAGGAGTCACAAATGTCACAATTATCAAACAGTGACAAGGAAAAAGCATAATCTGACTATTTTTTTCACATATATTAAACTTTTTATCTAAAATAATCATAAAACTGTAAAAATGTACAATAGTAAATAACCATGTAATATATGTAATCAATATTATCTTAATAAAAATGTAGATAGTAGGTTTATCATAATCAAATGTAATTAAACCTGACATCATTATTTAAGATAGAAACACAATAAACAACAAACCATAACCAACTATATACAATTTGAGAAGTTAGAAACAATTAGAATCAAAAAATAATACAAGGATAGTATGTAATTAACTTACTAAAACATTTAAGGTAATAGATATTAAACATATCTAGTTATATAACTCATTGTAAAAAAAAAAATCAATGACATATTCACATATGCAGTGCCCATACTAACATCATAAGGTCGTAGTGTAATAATTTCATATAATCATAAGAGCATATGTGAAGTGATTCACTTAGGTATAGTACAACATAAGTCATAGAATAATGCTTAGGATTTTCTCCCCAGATTCAGTGCTTAGTTGTTTAAGTGATTTATTTCTGTTAATTATCTTAAGTCGTTTAATATATTTGACAGAGACTACTTTGGAGCTCTCCCATGATATTTTGAACATTTCTATCAAGTTTTGTGATAGATAATGTTTCATTAACATGAACAATGTTATAAGTCGTCTTGCATTCAAAGAATCTCTGCCATTAGAGAAAATATATAATAGGACCAATTGCCAATTCCAAGAAGAAATCTTGAATACTGACTTAATTTATTGCATAGTAGGTTCCATATTTTTTAGGGTATGGACAGAACCAAAGAACATGTAATAAATCAGCAGTGTGTTTATGGAACGAGAGTTACATTGTGCCAGTGTTGGAAAATTAAAGAAGGTAAATTTAATGAAGTTAGGTAAGCATTGTAATTTACCACCAACTGTGTACAGAAGAATTTTTGAATGCTATATATCTAATGTTAAACAGAAAAGCCTTTTATTTTATTGTCATTTACCAGGCTTTGGTCCAGCTCATGCCATGTTTTAGAAATTCGGTAATTATCTTTGAATCCATACATATGAATTAATTTATAAGACTTAGAAATTTATCTTGAAGTAAAGTATTCATTAGATTTGTTGAGAACATCAATTTGTTTGTCTTAGCTGCATTATATATTGTAAGAAACAATTATCTGATTTGATTTAATACTGCAGTGTAACCTTTAGGTAGATTTAACTCTTTCCTCTTACCCTCAAGTGAGTAGAAGTTAGTGTTTAGTAAGTCCAAAATTAATTTATCTTTTAATAAAGGGAAATTTGACAAATCCATTATTTTATCATTCAATTTAAGAAGTAGATTTTTGTTCAATGGATGTAATAAAAACCCAATATTGTCTAAATTAAAAAAATGGTAAATTATTAAAAAATGAAATTAACATTATTAGTAGTTTGTAGACTTTAAGAACATTTAGTTCAGTATTAGATAAAAAAAGAAAGAGCCAGTTTGTTAAATTACACATTTTGTGATATTTAGTCCATTCTTTGACCAAATCACCTATATAGCCATGGTGGTGCAGCGGTAGCATTGTTGCCTCACAGCAAGATGTTCTCCCGTTCGATTCTCAGCTGGAGTGCCTTCTGTGTGTAGTCTGCATGTCCTCCCCGCAGTCGAGTGGCATTCGAAAGACATGCGTAGAATGGGTGTGCCTTCGTTAAAGGTTGGGCGATGAGCTGGCATCTCGGCACCCGTAAAAAAAAAATCTACTGCCAATCATTAGCGGACCGGAGTTCCGCTGTGGCAAACCCTAACCGGGAAAAGCCGAAAGAAGAACAACAACTTTGACCAAATCACCTAGAGCCATATTTTACACTGTTGAATGGCTAGTCCTGCTATGGCATGCAGTCTGTGATCCATCTTCTCCTATCTTGAGGATAATGCGCACCACAGTAGATGTCTGAAAGCGGTTGGTGTATACAACTCTTCCCCCCCTATAGGGCACCATGTAGAGTCTGTGCTGCTGCTCACAGCTCCATTTATTGGTGAGTTTGAGATGGAAACAGCATGTTTTTCAGAGGTGGTAGGAACCCAACAGAGACATAGGGAGGACTTGCAAACTCCAAATAGAAATTGGCCAGAGGTCAGGGTCAGACCTTGTATCTTGTGCATGGGAGGTGAAGACTTTAACCATTATGCCAGCTGGCATAGAGTGTCATATATGATAGAAGAATGCCAAACAAGCTGAAAAGTGTGATGTACAAAACAGTGGTGTGACCAGTGCTGCTGTATGGTACAGAAACGTGGGTTTTAAAGGCAGAACAGATGAGAAAGCTAGAGGTAATAGAAATGAAGTGCCTTAGAAGGGTGGTAGGATGTACACTGTGGGACAGATGAAGAAATGAGGACATAAGAGCAGCAGCCAAAGTAGATCTAATTGCAGGAAAGATCAAAGAGAACAGATTATGGTAGTTCAGGCACATGTGCAGAAAAGCAGAAAACAATCTGGTGAAAAAGATTTGGGGCAGACAGAAAGAAGTTAAGAGGAATCGAGGGTGACCAACAAAGAAGTAGATGGAGTGTGTGAGAAAAGATCTGCGACAGTCAGGCACGAGTGTCGAAAAGGCAGGAGTGTGGCATTGAGTCTAGAGAGAGAGAGAGAGAGAGAGAGAGAGGTGGCAACAGTTAACACAATACCATAACCCCATGTAGAAAATGGGAAAATGAGGCTGATCACGATGGCTCCATGCTTACAACCAAATAGGCCGCCATTTGACATGAAAAGAGTCTCTATATTACTTAAATAGCCACACAGAGTTCACTGTTAAGTAATATAAATAAAAGAAAGAAGGGCAAAACTTTCATTTGTTTTAATCAGCAAAGGCTGTTATAGGAATTATGGTATTGAAATAAGCATGGAAATTATAATGTAAGTAATTTGAATTTGGCTTTTTATGGTTCTTTGAAGCAAAAATACTTACCCTGTGATATGCCAGGGATGAGTTATTGGAATTTCCTTTGGTAATTGTACAGTTAAGATCTTATGGTTGTGATCATGTATTGGCAGCTTTATTTTAAGTTATAAAATACTAATATCATATTCAGCAAATTATTTTTTTAAATTGTACTATACACTTGCAGAATAAAGCAGATTACTGTAAAAGGGGTTCTCTTGGATTTAAAAAAATACTTTTGACTAAGCAGCAGTATGCTAGCTCCTTGTGTGATGTCATTGCTGGTGATATATGAAATAACTATATGGTTATAGCATGACAGTGAAAGTATAAAATTGACTTTTGGTAATGATAGTGCACTTAATTCCTGTTAATGTCAGTGTGACACTCAGCTGTGGTTAGGTCTACTGTAGTACTTGGAGTAAGTATTTGCAGTCCAATAGCAATTCAAAATTAGGTAAATCAATTATGTTAATAAATTCCAAAGTTAAAGAAAAACAGAATAAATTCCAAAGTTAAAGGAAAACAGAAACTAAGAACTTTAAAAAAATAAATGCATGAATTTCAATAGATAAGGTGGTTTCAAGTACAAATTACTTTGTCATCAGTTTGGCAGGTCAAAGTGATACAGTACTAGTTAACTCATTGTTTACATTGATTTGCTTTATGTTAATGTTACTCTTATAGTCATACGCTTTGCTACAAATAATATATACATGCACTATTACTTTATATATATTTACATTTTCTACTTTCACTCTACATGTATTGTTTTATATGCTGTTGTGTTAGTGTGCCGCTGTTCAACATCAATTAGTTGACATCTATTATTTCTAAAAATGGTTAGCTGCCATAGTACACTTGCCTAGTCACCAAATGGAAATAAATGTTTGTGTTGATATGCATATTATGGATTTTTAACAATGCAAGGTTACCAAATAATGAAATTTGTGTATTATTTTGACTTTCAACTGATTTGCATATATTCCGTCATTTGATTTGTAAGCATTAGATTCCAGCTAAGATAAATGAACTAGGCTTTTGATGTATGAGTTAAGTTCTATGGCAGTGGCACTAAGTCGATGACTATTATGTTAGTGAGACAATAAGGATAAATTACATAAAGGCCATATATGATCTATTGTCTGTAAACCTTCTCATCAGGATCAAGTTTACTATGGCTTTCTTGCTGATGTTTTTACAGTTTGCTGGCTATCCATGACCATGGATCTGAAATGAGGGCAGTTCAGAAGAGAGCTTTTGCTAAGAGACTACTTCAGGCCAATGTGTTTGGTGAAGTACCGTCCTGGCCAGAACATTTCTTGGAATCTATCCTTCCATTGTTGCCTCACTTACCACTTTATTACTTTCAGAAGCTTACACCTCAACAGGTAAGCAGAAAAGATGGAGTGAAACTTGTTGTGTTTATTCTGCAAATTCTGAAGCAGTGTGGACTGTGCTTCGTGAAATTTCTCAAACCATAGACTGAACTCGTTATGAAAAGAATTCTGAAAGATAGCATTTTCATTTTATCACTATATAATGTGTATTTACTTTTCACAATATAGAACATTTACGCCTCATACTTGCAGTTCCACCAAAACAGGAATATTGATAAAGAGAAGTAAAAAAAAAAGCAATAAAAACAATAACAGCAAAGAAAAAGAAATAAAAATCACAAGCCCTCTAAATCCCATTACCCCATTGTATTTGTAGCAGCGTTTGCACTTCCCTCTTAATGCAGCACTCCCTACTGTGCTTCCACTCTTGCCTTCTTTCTCTGCCATTTCCACTCACACTGCTCATCCCCCACCCCTAACACTCACCAAATCCTGCATCCTAATCACTGAATTCTTTGACCATTTGGTCTTGAATTAGATAATAATCTTTTTATCCATCCGCTGTTTTCCTCCCCATATTCAGTGCATTTTCCAACTCTTTAGTCTCCCATTATATAGTGATCTAAAACTTAACCCACCCACTTATTAACATCCAACCCGTCCCGTATTCATTCTCCCATCCTTTCTGTTCCCACCTCCACAGTAAGCCATGACTTTAATGGTACACATTTCACAGGAAGTCTACAACACAGCCTTGTACCACACTTATTCTCTTTTCGTGAAGAGAAGTAAAGTGCCACCATGTTCTTTTCCTCATGTGAGCAGTACCAGTTAAAAACTTCAGAGCCTTTTTGCTTCATAAATAAAATGGTGCTCCTACAGTACTTGCTCTCATCTTATTCATTTTGTTTTCAGCTGACCCACTGAGTTAAATAAACATTTATTCCTCCTTTCATTGTCAAGAGTTATATTTCTCCTACAAAACATTCATATCATAATTTTATCCAGAAGCATCGGTAGAATTACAGATCGGCATCAAGTTATTTTAAAATAGTTCTAACTAAGAGTCAGAAATCATCTCATCTTTTTTTGTCATTACTATTGACCTAATGTATGTATGTATGTATATAATATATGTAATGATCTGTGGGCAGTACAGAGGCATCAAACTCCTACCACATTGCATGAAAGTTCTGGAGACGGTGATTGATATACGAATATGCAGAGTACTAGAATGTAAGATGGGAAATGAGCAGTTTGGATTCAGATCAGAATGCAGCAAAATTGATCCAATGTTGGCATTGAGACAGATACTTGAGAAGAAGCTAGAGATGAGGAGAGAGTCCAACTGGGCATTCTTAGACTTGGAGAAAGCATGTGACAAGCTCACAAGAAAGCTGATCTGGGCAGTACTGTGGTGGTTTGAGGTCTCAGAAACATTGGTAGAATTAGTGCAGGCTATGTACAAGGACCCAGTGACTCAAGTACGAAGAGTGTTTGGCCTCACAGAGGATTTCCCAGTGGGAGTGGGTGTACACCAAGGTTCAGCTCTGAGCCCACTACTGTTCATACTGGTGATGGACTACATTAGCAAACAGGTTGGAGGGGACAGATCAACAAAGCTGCTGTATGCAGATGATGTGGCAGTACAGGCAGACTCTGAGCTAGCACTTCAGCAAATGATAGGAAAATGGAATTAAAAACTGAAGGCACATGGGATGAAGCTAAGCACAGACAAGACAGTGGTAATGAAAGCACATTTGAGAAATCAGTTGAAGCAGAGAATAGAGGTAGAAGGGAAGATAATGGAACAGGTAAACAGCTTTGAGTATCTGGGAGGGGTGGTTGAGGAGAAGGGTAGTCTGAAGAAAGAGGTCAAAGCTAGAATCAGAGGGGCTGCAGCCAACTGGCACAGAGTATCAGGTGTAGTCTATGACAGAAGAATTCCAAAGAAGCTGAAAGTAAGGTGTACAAGACAGTGGTGCGACCAGTACTACTGTATGGTACAGAAACCTGGGCAGTCAAGGCAGAGCAGATGAAGAAGCTAGAGGTGATGGAAATGAAGTGCCTGAGAAAGGTGGTAGGATGCACACTGGGGGACAGACAAAGAAATGAGGACATAAGAGCAGAAGCCAAAGTAGCTCCAGTTGCAGAAAAGATCAAACAGAACAGATTACGGTGGTTTGGGCACATGTGTAGAAAAGCAGAAGACAATCTGGTGAGGAAGATTTGGGACAGAGAGGAAGAAGGTAAGAGGAAGTGAGGATGTCCAGCAAAGAGGTGGATGGATTGTGGAAAGGAAGATCTGCGACAGTCAGGCATGAGTGTTGAAGAAGGCAGGAGAGTGGCACTGAATCGAGAGAGTTGGAGACAGCTAAAATGATACCCTGACCCCAGGTAGAATAAATGGGAAAAAGGGGGCTGATGATGATGATGACTGATCTAATAACTGTCCAACACATCCTTTAGAAATGGTGAAACCTGCTGTGTACAGTACTGTTATTAAGAAGAAGAGATTATTACATTAGGACAAAGAAGGAGTGTCTTTTGTTACGTTCTTCAAAAAATGCAGAGTAATTTTTTTAATGAACAGTGGTACATCCACGTGTGATTAGTGTAAGGGTTTTACTTGCATCTGCTGTGTTTGTTCTTTTGCATTTCAACTTTTATTACCAAAACACACAGGTTTGAGTAAATACCTCTCTAGCCCTCATTGGGCTCATGAATTATTTCACATTAACTATGATATTTCCGGTCATGCATGTATACTTGTGATTTACTTTTCTTGATGGAAAATGTAATCATCTTTAGTTTCTGCAATTAGAGCCCACTTTTTTTCTGTAATGGAAAATTAATTACTTTTGTCTTCAGTCATTTCATTTGCTCCCCTTGTCTACTGTCAGTCCATATTTAATTTAATGATACATATACACACACTCACACATACACACATGCATGCACTTAGTTTGTATAATAATTGCAAACTACATACACTTTATACATGTGTGGCTGGTTGTTATATGTACCCATTACACAAACACCTTTCTTTTGCTATACATTGAACTCCCAAATTGGGAAGGTGCCATATTGGATCTAGAGTCTTGGCATTTATTCCAGAAATATCACCTACTTTTAATGTCTGTATACCATACTCAAAACTGTAAGTCTAGATTTTTGTAGTACATTTGGCATAGTCAACTTTAAATGTAATTGTATGCACCACATTCATTATGTAGATATTTCAGCTTGATGTTTCTAATTGTACCTGATATTGTAAGCTAATAGTTTAGAAAATGTTTTGTGTAGAAATGTCACAAAGGTGCCAGACAATGTTTCTTGCACTAGTCTATTATTCCGAAGATCATCTTCATCTATGTGTACTGTATCCATACACTGGGATTGCCAGTGCGTTATTAATACCTACCGTAAGCATAATCCCACCACTCCTTTTTATTTTGATAGTTTTACTTCTTGATGGTTATTTATGTTGTTAAGTTTTGTGGATACTGGCATCTAATTTACGATGACATCTGTTCCAGACAGAATGTATAGCACAAACTTTTGGCAACAGGAGAATGTTAGATAGAGAGTAAAAAAACTGAAAAAAGAGATCATATGCAAACTGTCCATGGAATGAATCAGACTGTGTATATAAAAATGAAATTACAGGGATATTGTAGAACATCCTGAAGCCTAGCTTCCTAAACAATTTATAAACAGTTGGTGCACTACATATCCAGGTCAACATACACATGCATACAAAACACATGTGCGCGCACACACACACACACACACACACACACACACACACACACACACACACACACACACACACACACACACACACACACAAACAAGATTCAGCAATCCAGCTCAGACCATTGAACTTTTGATGTTAAACAATGAAAGGACACACATGCTTTTACAGGGTAGCAAGCCTCATTGTACCTCCATGTCCCTATAACTGTAAATATACTGTTTAAGATCTCACAGATGTGGGGAAAAAAGGACAAATTCTCTAACTCCCCATCACCTGATCTCCACAGTGTGGTTCACTAACAATGTGAGTGAAAGGTATGAGCCCTCCATTGTCCTTCACTTTCATTGATGTGTTTCAAAAACTGTTGCACTGATCTGAGTTGTTGAGTGAAGGTTCTAACAAGGAAAGTCACTTGGACAAAATGAAGAACTCCCAGTTGCAGTAGGTTAAGGAAGAATCATGTTTTACAGACACTTAGCATCCTTATCCCTGTATTGTATAATATTAAAATTTAAAAGGCTGCAGTTTTGGTCTGCCATATTCAGATTATTGGTTTTCAAACCCCTGATCCTTTGCATGCTGAATGGTTTCCCTTTAGTTGTGATTAAAGCTGGAATCTGATGCAGCTCTTCTTTGTCCCACATCCAGCAGCAAAGGCTGCAGTGCTGCTAATAATTGTTGGATCTGTAGTCATTCATAGAGGTGACAGCTGTAGCTGCCCATATTGAAGGTTAGGTATAACAATCCTTTTTGCCCTTCGACCAGGACTTGCCATGGTGGTGTTTGTGTAATCCTTCTGAAGGCTGCATTTAGCTAGTGGCATGAAGTAAAACATGTCTTTGTGTCAAAAACAAGCTCTGGCAAGTGTATGTTCTATCTTTATACCGTTGGCCACCTTCTTTTTTATTTGTATGTAAACAATCAAAGCATTCTTCAAGTACAGTCATGCATGCACATACCTTATGAAGAGGTTGGTTGGTACAAGAGCCTATTTATTTTACTGATAGCTGTCCGGGACATAGGTACATAGAGGTGAAAGAGTAGCACTGCGACACAACACTTCACTCTTTCATGTTGAATTGTAATATAAGTATTCTAGCTTGCTAAAAATCCACATTTAAATGTAGAGAAAAGGTTGGTATTGCAGTGGCTAGTGTTGCTGCATCATGGCTCACAGGTTTGGCATTAATTTCTGAGTCTTGTTTATGGTGTATGTAGCATTTAATTGGTTTCCTAATGTATGCATGGATTTCCTCTTGGCACTGTAGTTTCTTTTCTTTTTCCAAAGACGTGCTGATGGTCTGTTCTAAAATATAACTTGCTGGGTTATGTTTGAGAACAATTCCTGATGATAGCATGCACCCAAAAGTCATGAAAACTCTTACCATGTTGAATTGTAATATAAATATTCTAGCTTGCTACAAATACACATTTAGATATAGAGAAAAGACTGGTATTGCAGTGGCTAGTGTTGCTGCATCATGGCTCACAGGTTTGGCATTCATTTCTGAGTCTTGCTTATGGTGTATGTAGCATTTGATTGGTTTCCTAATGTATGCATGGGTTTCCTCTTGGCACTCTAGTTTCCTTTCTTCTCCCAAAGACATGCTGATTGTCTATTCTAAAATATAACTTGGTGGGTTATGTTTGAGAACAATTGCTGATGATAGCATGTTTGGTAAGACCCAAAAGTCATGAAAACTCTTGCCATATATGTACATTATACAAATATTAATCTGCGTAAGGTCTGCATCAGTGAATCTGTGCATAGGTGTGTGTCTGCTTCCATATAGCATTCTTCATTCTGACTGTTGTATTTTTGTTACAGAAAATTAGTAAATATATCCTAAAAGACTGATACAGCTGAAACTGGTAATCAGTGTAGAGCCTTTGTTTTCATAAAAAAAATTATTTAAATTAAAATTGGAGCTCACAGAAGAGAATATCATAAGTGCACTTCATTAGGTCAGAATTTACATTTGTTTCATGTATTTCAGATAACACCACTAATATACATGCTTGAAAGAATGCGGCTGGATTTCCCAAGAGGTCTCCATTTTGTTAAAACTATTCTGAATCAGAGTAAAGATATCACTCTGGAAGACATGGAGAGGTGAGACTATTTTCAACCCAGCGTGAAACATTTTTTTTTAAATACAATTCTTAATAATGGCACACCTCATGTTAAAATAGCAGTCTTCAACTAAAGTCTTGATAAGTTTGGATAGAATGAATAGTGGACATTTAGAAACATAAACTGTGCTTTGCTTGCTTTTATTCTATGAAACTGTTATCTGTGGTTTGCCACTTGGGTAGGACTTCCTGTCTGTTCATCATTGTAGATCCCTGCCACTTCTTTTGTGACTGACACTATTTATCCTGTAGTACCTCTGTCCTCCTGCTACTTGCTGCCCCTTATATTCATGCAAATATCTGATGCATATTATTATTATGTATTGACCTGCTTTCTTGAGTCTTCAAATTATCTAGGATGGGGGTTCCATAAAGGAAAGAAAAAAAGAGGGTGTAACCCCTTAACCCCCCCCCCGTACTCTGGATGGGTAACATGAAATTCACCTCAGGCATTCCAGCTGTGTCCCTCTTGGACAGGATCATTGGGTGCTGATTATTGTCTGCTTGAACCAGACACCCTTGGGAATACGGGTTGAAATTGACTAGGCTTGAAAAGGCCCTGAGGCCGTTAGTCTAGTAACCTTCTATGATCCTATGATCTATTCTTTATTGTGGAACTGTCTGCTAATAATGCTACAAGCAAGTGTTTACCTTTTAAAATATTCCAGTGGGAAATGGAATAGTTTTATCCTATTAAGAGTCCATCTGCTTCTTAATGGGTGGAGATGGGAATGGCTGTTTTTGGTTCATTATCTCTGATTATCATGCATTTAGACAGTTTTGAAGGGTGAACCAAGTAATGCCTGTTGCTGCCTAATTTTATCCATATATAATTACATCAATATTGAAAGACTGTATCTCAAAGATTACATGACTGATAACACAACTGCAGTGATATATGATACCAATTGAGTACAGCCAAAGAGAAATTAAGTGTACTTCATGTAGTAATTATTCATATTGCTATAATTTTCATATTTCTGTAAATATCTGAATAATTAAACATCATAAACAGAATTGTTTAGCCTTATATAAAAGCTCAAGTCTAAACAACAAAATGGTGTTGAGGGTATGTGTATAACGTGAGTGGTTACTAAGTATTGCAAGTAGTTTAGAAAATATTACAAAATTAATATTTGCTGAGTTTATTGTGAGTTACAAAATCCAGTTATAAGAGCTACCCAGAAATTCATAAAAGGGCTTAGTGTAAGATGTACATCTCATGCTAAAAAGGCCTATACCCCAGTCATGATATTCTGTTATTCAGTAAAGTTTTAGCTGTTAAGAGGTAAGACCTCTTTATCAGCTAATTTGCATGTTTCTGAATTGCAGTTACTAAAGCAACAGCCTTATGCATCCCATGGTCAACAGTTATGCATTACTCCTAATGAAAATAACTGGAATCATACCATAGATAATTTGAGGGGACTCATGCATGGGATATAGCATTTAGGAGCTATCTCCATCCATTAATAATGCAGGGGCAGCCCTGGGGTAAATTTTCTCTTTACCATTGATAGATCTAAGTTGCATTGAATATGGACAGAGATGAACTTCTTTTTATGTGGATGGGGAGTCTGTTCTAGCGGTATCCTCTGTAAGATGTATTTGTCCTACCAACCCATTCTGTTGATGTTGCAAAAGAGGTTTAGATCCCTAGACTGAGTATTCCTGATGCCATTTGACTTGCTGTTGTGCAGTAAATCCATCGGTATTAGGTCAGAGGATGCCTTCTATGTCAGACACAGGTCACCTCTTAGCAGTCTGAAGGATTAAAACTATAGTGACAGAGCTGGCTTTGAGTCGGTCCATATAGAACATGTTGTCTAGGCCTTGTATTGCTTTAGTAAGGTATGCCTGCAAGCATTCCAATTGTTGCATCTGTATGGACAGATACATGCTTAAGGGGGCATTATATTCCATGACTGGCCTAAGGGCTGAGTAAAATAGGAGCAATGACATCCCTAGATTTAGACACAATCCTTTTGTTTACAAGCTGTGCAATGCACAAGGACTTTCGTACAAAAATGTACAAACATTCGTCAAAAGTTAGGATACTGTCCTCATAAGTTCTGAAATCCTGAACAAATGAATCGTCTCTTAGAGGAGTAGTGACAATGTGGTAATTCCCTGGGGTAGCTGACTTTCCAAAGGATACAGTAATGCATTTTTTGGCATTTTGTTTCATTCTGTGATTTTGGCACCAGTTATTTATTTGGGACAAGCCTTCCTTCAGGATGCCTAAGTTATTTGAGAATTCAGTGATTGCTACTTGTTGCAGTCATCTGCAAACTTAGTCAGCCAGATACCTTTGGCCATGCATTTTCTTATTTTATTGGATACCCTGTTTAGGTGAAGATTTCACTAGTGGGGTTTGTTTTTAGTGTTTGCTTTTGTTTTTCTTCTGATAGGTACAGCAACCTCTATGCAGCCAATCTTATGTTTCTATAGGTACTCCATGAATAATTCTGCATAGGTAGTTGTGTTCTCACAGTTAGGGGGAGCCTTGAATTTTAGCAAACTGTCACTCAATAGGATGTAGTTTTTCTAAGACTAGTTCTTAACTGTTACTGGTTTAGCTTGGTTTTCACGTTGATTTTTACTTCAAAAGCGACAGCTTCATGATCTGACCTTACTAGTGAGAAAGTTACATGGGGAGTGGGAGGTGGGGGCTGCGCTATCTCTTTTAGTGTGTTTGTGTTAACAAAGTCCAGGAAGCATTGTGCCTGTGAGTTTGAGGCAGAGTTAAGTTTTCCAGTCTATAGAGGGGTAGTTAAAGTCACTCAAGAATATGCTGTTTGGTTGGATAGTGAGTGCCTTTAGTACATTTAGGTAAGATCATAGATCGTGACCTGTAGTTTGCCATGGTATGGTGAGGGACCTTATCTATGGTTACTTGTATGTGGATGAACTCCATGGTATCATCCTGTTTAACCAACCTGAAAATATGTTTTTGC
This sequence comes from Protopterus annectens, assembly GCF_019279795.1. Classification (NCBI taxonomy): domain Eukaryota; kingdom Metazoa; phylum Chordata; order Ceratodontiformes; family Protopteridae; genus Protopterus; species Protopterus annectens. Next base: position 1,145,097,212 of record NC_056739.1, read on the forward strand.
TAATGTAGATTGCGACACCCTCACATCTGGCTGTAGTCTGTGGTGGTCTTGTAATTACTGTTATACATAGAATGTTGTGCTGGTCTGAATGTGTGGCAGGCAGTATAGTCTTGCACTGCTAGATCACTTTATACAGCTTTAAAGCAAGTTTCTGGTATGGCACAGATGTCTACATTCTGCATTAAGGAAAGTCTGAAGGGTGTGGAAATGTTTGTTTATGTTCCTAACATTGAGCAGTAACACCTCAAGGTTGCTTGAAGAAGTGCAGCCCATCCTTGGCAAAACAGCGTAGTCTTTTGACCACACTGAAAGATATTTGACCTCCCTGGAGTGACACCATAAACTAAGCCAATGATTAAAATCAATCATTTTACGTTCATACTGTGGCATTATCCTTGGCTAAGGAAATTAAGAGCAGACCTTATTCAGGTATATAGGACATTTAGAGACAACTACCTCTGAGAATGTTTGGAGTTATCAAAATATAGTAGACATGTAGTAGAGAATCATCAGACCTCTTATGCAGAAGATTCTATAGGAATAAGAAAAGTACTAATTGGTACCAGATTACATTAAAGCAAGTACTAGATTAGATATTTTAAGAACAGCTTAGACACTTATGGGAACAACTGTTTGGTTTATTGGCAAGCTAGAAGGGCATTATTGCCTGTGCTTGAAATATTTGTATTTATGAATGTATTTAATGCTGCTTATTGCAAGGCTCATACCTGTCTGTGACACACACTCCAGAGATCCATTATGTCCCTTTTCATATAGTTAAATGAAGTGCATCTCTGGTCATGTACACCCATATGGACATTGCTAGAATCATATTGGTACCTGGGGTGCAGTGATCTGAGTGCGTGCATAATATTTTAGATCCTCACTCCAGACAGGCAACTAACTGTTGTCTTCTTCTTGTCTAACCTAGTGAGTGGGGATCGATTGTATAATGGAGTCCCTAATGGCAAGAATATTAGGTAAAGTACATGATCGTGGGGGACCATTGGGTGTAGGCCTATGTTTATTGTTGCTTTTGGTTTGTGTTTTAGTGATTGCCTGAGGAGCACTGTTGCCATTACATGGCTTTAGAGATCTTTGAGATTGTTGAAGGTTTCTTTTCAGTGCCTCAGCATAAGACAATGTGTGTGTTTGTGTGTGTGTGTGTGTGTGTGTGTGTGTGTGTGTGTGTGTGTGTGTGTGTGTGTGGTGAGTGGTGTCTGAGGGATATAGTGTGGGTATTCTTGACAACCTCTTTTGCTTGTGAGATTTTTGCCTCCAAGGAAATTGCGTATGTACATCTTTCGTGTACTGTGTTATTTTCTTTAATGATTAACTGATTGTCATAGAACATGATGCAATTGTTAAATTGCCTTAGGATGCTCAAATCTACCAAGCTGTCCACAGAGACATTTGGAAATTACATATCCATGTTGTCCAGTCCTCCTAAAAAGGTGGTCCATTTAGGATTAAGGATTTAGTTTTAACAGGTGATTTTGTAGGGTAGTTTCTTGGATTAAGGGCAATGCGATGTTATACAGTGCTGGTATATGGTAGTGCAATTTGATGCACAAGCTAGCTGCTTTAAGATTAATTCCAATCAATGCCATGCTGTGTTACAGGTTTTGGACCCAATCCTAACTTTACCAGGAAATGTTACTATCTAGGTGTTTGTTACTTTAAATGGTACTGCTAACTGCTTCTGTGTTGTGGGCAGCTCTGTGCCAACTTGATTTATAGCAGAGAGAAAAATCTTGAAAACTGACTCATTTGCCCTCTAGGCAATTAACAACCACATTTTGCACTCCCTAGTGTGCTTCCCAAATCAGAGAAACCAGGTAAACACCTTCTGCCACAAAATGAATGATCCTTGGATTTCTTAATGTAAAAGCACAACAAAAGTAGCTCTCTTGTGCAGATTAAACATTAAACAGTTACCAAGCAACCAATTCCCTGGTTAATTTGCCTAGAACATGATTTGGAGGCAAACAGAATTAGAAAAGTCAAAAAAGAAAAGCCACAAAATTAAGTAAATGCTTAAAAATACACCTTAAAATACTCCAGCTATACTCTGTTGCATATCGTCTACTCAGAGGTGATCTCTGCTTAACATACAAGGCCATGTCAAACCCAAAGCTGTTGGACATGCTACACTTAAAGAAATCCCAATCCCTCAGTGTCACACGCTCCAGGGATCTAAACCTTGTCATCACAATAAACAAAACATGCGGGAGGGATAGGTTCCTGACCCAGAGACTCCCCAGACTCTGGAATAGATTGCCCATACATGTCAAGCAGAGTGCCTCTTTGGCCCTCTTCAAAAAGAACCTTGACGATTGGATGGGAGAAAGGAAATTCACCCCAGGGATCAAGCCAGTCGCCCTGCTAGACAGGGGTCCAGGGAAGTAAATAGTGTGGGAAGAAATAGCCAGGGAATTGTTATGGCTAGGCTTGTATAGGCCCTAGGGCTGATAGCCTAGTACCAACCTATGAACCTATGAACCTAGTGACCCACTGTGTAAAGCAAGTACAATTACAATTGCAGTAAATCAAGAAAATATTCTAATTTTAGCTTGGATGGCTCTAGGTGCAATGTACACTATGTGTAGACTTTATGTAACCTTTAAGTGAATAGACAGCTAAAGTATTGTAGTAGGGCTATTCCTGAATTCAGAAAAGCTACACAGAGTATACACATAGTGTACTCATTCATACTGTTTGTGTTTTGTCTCAGTGTTTTATTGTTTATGTTTTATTTACTACCCATTAATGCACTTACTGCTTCTGGTGCTGATTCCTATTAGTAGTTTTCCTAAAATTATTTATGCTGTCTAGCAGCAGAATTCTAGTTTTTTTTTCCCTTTCTCTTTTGTTATGGCTATTCTTTTTTCTCCCCTACAGTATCCTGAGTAAAATCTCACTTGTCCATTCTGTATTCTGTTTTTCGGTAAACTAATGCTTGGGTCATATTCTGTCTTGCTATTTTCTGTTGAATTATACTCTTGACTACTGTTTATGTTCACTTTTAGTTTTCTGTTTTTGGCCTTTGTAAACAGTTTTGTGATTCTGTCAGACAATGTTCCCTAAGTGTAGCATTCTTTTTCAAACACTTGTGCTCTCTGCCAGTAATGTTTTAATTCTTAAACTACGGGTGGGATTCAGAAAGCATATCAGCATTATCACTATGTAAACAACTCTACAGTACCCAGCAGCAACAAAGTTTCACAGGCATTTACAAACACATACACATACACACAGACTGACAGACACACAGATGCACACGCATGGACTCACGCACATGCGAGCATGCAATCTTGCATGTGCCCACACACACACACACACACACACACACACACACACACACACACACACACACACACACACACACACACACACACACACACACACACCCCTTTACAGTACTTACTTACCATAAGGTGAACAGCTCAAAACATGGCACTTTTTTTCTTCACTCGCCTAAATGCACAACAGTGTTATTCTTGGAATGTTTGCACTCTGCTATTCATGTCCTGGCAAAAGGTTCTGTGGAAGCATTCATGGCTAATTAGCATTAGCAGCACCCCTGGACTGCTGCGCTTGGGTGCAGCCTTCCTCAGTGAGACAATGCATTCTTACAACTGTAATGCTACAACAGTCTCTGAATCACTCTAGCATGATGTAACTGAGCAGTCTTGCTACAATCAAGATTGCACAGTGTGTTATGGGTTTCTGATCCTGGCCTATATTTCAGAATTTGACACTTCATCTTTTCCTTTTGTGTTGTCACTGGTATTGTCCCCTTCCTCGCTCTTTATTTTCACCATTTTTTACTACAGTGTTTTGCTTTGTTTTATTTATTCTAATGTCTGTTCCAATCCACTTTTATTAGTAATGTTCCATCTCTAGTTCAATCTGTTTCAGTCACAATATTACGTATTTTCCAGAATGTTCTTCAACTCTCCATTATCTTGCTATCTGTGTATCCTTACTCTGCAGTGTTTGTACCACTCCTAATATTTACTGCCATTGTTCTGATTAACTACTTCAGTTTTATGCTCTCTTAGCCTTTACTTTCCCATATCAGGTCATTTAATTTTTAAAATCATTAGTAGATACATTACGAGAGGCTGAAGAATAGATGCAACAGCTGCATTTAAATATCTCACAGTATTTAACAAAGTCTTACAATATATCATCTTTCAGAGGAAGGGATATATGAGAAGGTGATATGATTTATAGACACAGAGAGGATGGTTCAGAGGTATTGTTGAGAATTTGTTTCCCAGTGATGAGTCTAAATATAAGAAACAACTTGCAAAAGTATTGGTAGAATTTAGCATGACAAAGAATGAAAGGGAGATAACCCAATCCATACAGTATGTAGGAAGAAGTGGAATTTTACATACCTAGGAACTATAGCTTATACAAAAAACAGGATAATAGGCAAACAAGGTGGAAAAAATATTCCTTAACAGTTGACCATTTTTATGCAAATATGTTTCTGATCAGTATCATTTTGCCATTTGCTGCCACCATCATTTCTCTATGAACAATGGCTGGGAATTAAAAAATGGCTACCACAAGTGGTTAACCCTAATATGAGCAGACACCCACTTTGATTTAGAGACAGGCCCATCACAGTGATTTTGTATGGTTAGTATATTCCCCATGACTGATGGTCTTCACGGCAAAGCTACATATTAATGAAGCATTCTGGGGAGCATCTAATGTTAATGAACTGTGTACTATCCCCAAGAAATGCATGCAGGAAGGGAGTTACTCTGTAAATTAACACATTTGGCTATGGTAAAAACCATGACCAAAATACCATATTCTCCATTATTTCCAGTGGAAGAGACTGCATTGCAGGTAAATGTCAGGATGTTCAGTGGAGAATTAGTGTTTGCACTGTGTGAGTTTGTGTATGTGTGGCAGTGCGAATGTATGTCTGCAAGGATATGAATGATGTCTGATGACTGTGTGTGTGTGTGTGTGTGTGTGTGTGTGTGTGTGTGTGTGTGTGTGTGTATGAATGTCTGCGTGTGTGTGAATGTCTACATGTGTGTGTGTAAGACTGACTGAGGGGAGGTTCCTATGCTAATGTTGTGCGTGGTGTGCCAGTGCTAATTACTACTGAAAAAATTATGTTTAGCACTGGAGATATTAAATGCTCTTTTCAAATCCTAGGGAGTGAGACTTAATTTTAACCTTTCTTCTTTATCTGTCCTTCTGTCCTTGTAGCTGCTGTCTTTATCATTGTTTTCCAACTTCTTCTTTTCCATCAAGCTGATACCTCCTTATTTATTTATTTATTTATTTATTTATTTGTTTGTTTTTCATTTAATAACTGGAGAAATCCATCTTGGAAGTTCCACATTCACTGGTGTTCCAGGGAGGAGAACACTAGGACAAACAGGAATAGCAATCAGTACAATGAGAAGTGACTGACAGTGAATAATAGAGTGAAACAGAAGACATGGTAAAAACATGAATTATTACCATTACAGGGACTGTAAAATCTTTGAAGAAATGAAATAAAAAGGTGTAATAGTCACTGAAGCATAAAATAAATCAATACCACATTCTATCTGTAGGATGCTCTTATTATATAAAGCGTGGGTAATAGTGATATTTGCAGAAATACAGAAAGGGGAAGGTGATTGATTTGAGGGATTTGACATGATCTGAGCTAATATGATGGAGAAATAAAAGAACATCAAATCAAATGATTATGCAGACTTTCTTGTAGTCGTAAAAACAATTTATTAGGTGGTAGTGCAATGCAATTGTAATATTTGTTATGTAAGAGGAGAGAAACATTTTACGTTAACTGTCATAAGCAAAAATGCTAGCTATACGAAGAGTTTATGTACAACTATGAAGTGGCTTGCTAGCACTTTTATACTCTTTCCCATTATTAATTACTCTACTTGATCTCGGCATTTAATTTCATGTGTGATATTCCATTTCTACTCCTTCCTTTACATTGCTTGCTGTCTTTATGAGTAAAACTTAGGGATTATGTATATAAAGCCTGTTTTTTTCCTATAAATGAGATGCACATCTGGATGAGTGAGTACAGATGTGGTCAGATCAGTTCAAGTATGTGTTTGTCTATTAGTATGAACAGGAAAATGTGCACTATGGTAATCACTACTAAATACATCACTTGTTATCCTGCTGACCGCACACCTGTATACATATGTAATTACTTATATAATATGAATTAATAAAGTGAGGGAGCCAAAAAATAAGGAGAGATCTTTATGAACATGTGCATGTAGATCAGGATAATCATTTCTAGGATTATAATCAGACATTTGTGTTAATATTTTTCTGTGTGTGCATGTATGACTGTGTGTCTGTCTAAGTCATGCTTCATTTTTCTGCTAGCAGGAGTTTTTGAATTAATTAAATGTATAGGGGATGACACTATATACAGTAGGTGCTAAAAATTCCTGCTGAGAGTGAACACATTTATTGTTCCCTTTTTGATAAGACAGTTAAACAAGCAACTTGCAATGTTGATTGATTAGCAGTACTGTTGCAGAAATATGTGTTTAACTTTTTTATGCTAGGCTTGGGCACCTGTCTTGCTTTGTTGCCTATGAGGACCTGCTGATGCTACTTTCTATTCGACCTGTGTCTGAGCAGTTACTTACTGTACTTTTAGAATGTCTGAACAATGGGACCATCAGCACCAATGGACGGGTAAGCCCCTCAACAATGACTTCTTTCTGATTATTTTTGACTGTAAAGGGATGGAAGTCACAGAATGGACTGTCCATCTAGAAACATGAGTAAACTATTTTTGTGACAGATTTCTGTTCTAATCTTTTAATGTTGCCAAAAACATTTATTTATATTTTTACTAATGAACTGATCCAAAGGTTCATTATTAGTTACACTATATAACTACATTCACTCATTCATTAATTCACTCTCTCTCTGATGCATTCTTTATCCAATTCCTACACACACACACACACACACACACACACACACACACACCACACCACACACACACACACACACACACACACACACACACACACACACACACACACACACACACACACACACACACACACACACACACACACACACACACACACACACACACACACACACACACACACACACACACACCACACACTGCAGTAAAGGTCAGAGCATAGAACAGAAGTGCTTTTGTTTTATTTAAAACTATTCAACATAAATTTACTTAACAAAGAAAAAAGTGTTTACAGTTCTTCAAAACAACTAAATTGCAAAAAATGTAAGATTCTACAATCTTTCATACCAGTTCTACCACAGTCCCAAGAGGATTTAGGTATGAATTCTTAATAGAACATCTCTAGGCTATTTCAGGAATTCTTAGTAGAAGATCTCTAGCCTATTTCAGGTTCTTTCAGTTTGCTTATTCTTTGCCATAGTATACTTACTGGAAACACCGTCCAGGCATAAACTCTCCTGCATTGAGGGGCCAACTTCAAAGATTACCAGGGTCTTAGCCCTCCTTTTTTCTTGCACTACACAATAAAATGATTTCTTGTTATTAGTATTGTCTGTGGGAACCTATTTTTAACTAATACAGAAACGTGCCTGCCTGTCTTAAAGGGAGGAAGAATATTTACGCAACATTGTATGTATAACAGTAATTACAATCATATTGTTTACAGAATATTCACTGTTTGCAAAACACTGTATGCATGATCACAATACTATTGATATAATTTTGAGTTTGACACATCGAAGGGCAAGAACCACCACACAGTGTTACATTGATCTTGTCCCAGCTTGAAATCCCCAGTTTTAGTCCCACTAGATGGGCTGTAAGCCATAGCTAGTTCTTCTGCATTGTGGTGAGCCAAGTCTAACCTATGTTTTAGGCTAAACTTAAATGCCTGGAAAGAGATTACCCCATCAACAAAGTTTCGTATTCCTATTGTGTTACTGATAGAACCATAATTATGGAGGCATGGTTTGGCATTAATTTTAATCCAGGCCAACTACATAATAATTTAGTGCTGAGTGCTCCCACTTGATTGCCAGGAATTCTTTATCAATAGTAGAATACTTGGTTTCTGCTGTACTTAGCTCAGTGATGGCAAACCTTGTGTGTCAGGATCTTTTGAAATGCCAAACCCAAAATAATTCAGTGCACTTCACGTGAGCAATGAATGCAAAAGCAGTATCTTTGGTAACTCTGGTGTTGGTGATCGCTGACATGTCACCCAAAATGTTGTGGCATGTGTCATCTACTAAAACATCAATACTATTCGACAAAAGAAACTTCTACTTTAAATTTCAACAAACTAACCAACATAAACCGCAAAAATTCTGGACAGGTATCAATAGACTCCTACATCCAGACCACTTGAAGACATCGACCCCATCAGGAATAGCCCATGAGACTCCCAAACAAATTGTTGATGCCTTTAATACCTTCTTTTCTGAAACAATCCAATCACTTGCTAACTCATTACCTCCTGTATCCTCCAATCTGCCTTCCTCCTCAACTAACTTACTGCCTTCATTTCAACTACAACCTGTTCCTACACCCCCACCTGTACCCTTCTTCAAAAACTCAAACCACCTATCCCATCTGCTGACCTATTACCAGACAAATATGTGCAAATAGCAGCAAAAGTTATAGCCTATCCTATTTATATCCTAATAAATAGAACCATAACACAAGGTACCATCCCATCCATTTGGAAAATCTCCCATAAAATCCCCCTACACAAAGGTGGTAATTCAATAGAATTCTCTAGCTTTCATCCAACTGCCCTACTCTCTCCCTTAGCTAAAATTATGGAAAATGCATCTAACGTCAACTGTTAGACCACTTTCTCCAAAATAGCCTATTAGCTAACTCTCAGCATGGCTTTAGTCCTTTCCATAGCACCACCACTGCCCTCCTATCATTTTCTGACCAAATTAACAAAAACCATAACAGTAACACTCTTTCCTCCACAATCTTTATTGATCTTTCAAAAGCATTTGACATGCTCAGCCATCAGCTACTGTTGAATATACTTAAGTCCCTCTCACTTGATACACAGGCACTACTGTGGTTCAAGTCCTACTTAGATAACAGGCAACAGGCAGTGCTTTGGGATAATAGTCTATCTAACCACCTTCCTGTCACCCTTGGTGTACCCCAAGGTTCTGTACTGGGCCCTCTTCTATTCTCAATTTTTATTAATGATCTAAATGTAAACATCCCTCAAGCTACATGCATACAATATGCAGACGACTCTACATTAATATGCTTCACTACTGGTCCATCTGAACTGCAGTCCCTCGCCCAAAATGTCTTTGAATTAGTAGAAAAAGTATTCTTACAGCGCTGTCTCCTCCTTAACCCCAAAAAGACAAAATTATTGCTCTTTACTCCCACACAAAAGTCCACCCCAGTTGACTTCATTATCAGATCTAATAATGGCACAGTCATATCTCCTGACACTACCACCAAACTCTTAGGAGTAACTATAGACCACAACCTTAACTATGATACTCATATCAACACCACAATAACATCAGTCAACAGAAAACTAAGCTCCCTCTATAAGATTAAACCCTTCCTTACTTCCATAGCTAGAACTACTATTGCCCACACCCACCTTATCTCAACTCTCCTCTATGCCTCTCCTATATACACCAATCTATCAAGAATCAACCTCAACAAGCTGGCATCCTTCTACAATAACATTGCCAGATTTGCAACCGGCTCCCCTTTTAGAACTCACCATTGCCAAAATCTGAAACAACTGGGTTGGCTGGAGCTGCATAATCAGATTCAGTTCCCAACGTATTATTGCCCATAAGACCCTTTATCATCCAAGCAATACACCAATACTCATGAGTCTAATCACCCCATATAAAACTCTTACAAACCTACTCTCAGCAAATAAACTACTGGTATCTAGACAGAAACCCAACAATGAAGCAGGAGATTCAGTTTTCTCTAACACTGTGGGAAAAATCTGGAATCTACTTCCTGGTGAACTCATATCTCTTTCTTCAACTCTACTATTCAAAAAGAAACTCAAAATATACCTTACAACCCACTGGCTATGTCCTTGTACCAACCCAGACTAAGATTCCTCTTCCTGTTGTCCTAGGTTCTCACACTAAGCACTACTCATTTCATTGCTACATTTAAGACCATTACATTCTACCCCTTTGTTCATCTGATCAGTTAGATAACTTGAGACTGTACAAAACCCATTCTTCTCAGATACTATTATAGGTTAGGATAATCATACCCAACAAGGACCTTATGAATGTGTCACTGTCTTACAGATGGGTCACTGCCTTTTAAATAATGTGTCCCTGCCTTGTATATAATTATCTGTTCTTCTGTGACGTATATACAACTTTGATTTTGGAATGTCTCACACCCTTCTAAATACTTTTTTCTTCTATTATTGTTTGGTCTTAAAAAAATGTTTTGTTTGTTATCTATCCTGATTACTATGTTACCATGTAAACAGCTGTTTTGTCTGACAAGTGAACTGTATCCGTAGTTGCACTATTCTGCTTTGTTTTTATGTGGAGCTTTTCTCTTCGGGCCTCTACTGAAAATGGGCATATATCCAGTTAGACTGGCCCGGTCAACAAATGTAAAATAAATAAAAAAAATAAAAATCTTTGACAAGTGTGTCATAGGTTCACCATCACTGACTTAGTTTATTAGAAAGCATATACAGTATTCCCCATCACTCCCCAAAGACATATACTGCACAGAGACCGGGATGTGATGTATCAGCATAAGTTATGAAAGGTCTTTTGAAATCCAGGAATACTAAAGCATGTTCTAAATATAACACTTCCTTCATCTGCTTAAAAGCAGTTATCATCATCAAACACTTCTTCCCATTGGGTCAGGTTGTTGCAACAAATATCACCATTCTCTCTTGAGTCAATGCCACTCACCACTCCTACTTTTTTTTAATAGTTAGCGAGGATGGCCATAGATCTTCTCTCATACAAGCTGTCCATCTCTTTGTGAAATGCTTGACTGCATATCTGTTCTGTAGTCCTCACATATGCTGTCTCAAATCTTCTTCACCAGATTGTCTTCTGTTTTATAGGTTCACAGGTTCATAGGTCGGTACTAGGCTATCTGTCCGAGGACATTTATAAGCGTAGCCAGAGTGTGTTGGCTTTCACCACCCCATTGATTAATTAACTGATCCTCTGTCAAGCAGAGCCAATGAAGTGATCCCAGGGGTGTATTTTCTGTTACCCATCCACTCGTCAAGGTTTCTCTTGAAGAGTGTTAGTGAGGGGCTCTGCCTAATGTAGTTTAGAATTTTGTTCCAAAGCATGGGGAGTCTCTGTGACAGGAATCTATCCCTCCAGAATGTTCTATTTATTGTTGTGGTGAGGGTTTAACTCACTAGAGCATGTGGCTTGCAGTGACATGGATTTCTTTAGGTGGAACTTGTCCATCAATTCTGAGTTGGACATGGCTTTGTAAGTCAGGCAGAGTAAGCGATATGCCACTGAGTACAGCTGGAGTTTTTTCAGTCGGGCTGCATAGGACATATGTTTGTGGCCAGTAATCCTCTTGGTGAGGTACTTTTGTGGTCTTTCTAGCTGTTGGAAGTGTCTTGTGAGGTACATCCCAAATGGGGCATTGTACTCTATGATGGGTCTGATGAGTGACGAGTAGAGGGGCAATATAACCTCATTATTTCTAGATGCGAACCCTTTAGTAATTAGATGGGCCACATAGAAGGATTTTCTAACTACTTTGGCAATATGATTGTCAAAGGAGAGATTACTATCTACCTGGGTCCCCAGATCTCTTATTAACTCTTCTGTATTAAGGGGGCTGCCACCTATGTGGTAATTCGTGGGTGTTTTGTTTTTCCCAAACGGGATGACTATGCATTTTTTGTCATTTAGCTTGAGGCCATGACTTTGTTACCAGGTGTCTGTCTCAGTAAAGCCCTTTTGGAGGATGTCCGTGTCAGCCAGAGAGTCAATTATGGCTCCCAGTTTGCAGTCATCGGCAAACTTGGTTAGCCATAGTCCTCCTGTGTTTGCCTGTACTTCTGAGAAGTATATGACGATCAGTAGGGCTCCCAGGACTGAGCCTTGCGGGACACCACTTGTGACTGGTTTAGAGTCGGTCCTGGAGCCTACTATTCTTACCATGTGAGTTGTGTCTGTAAGCCAGTTGGCAACCCATCTCATGACGTAGGGGTTTATGTTCAGGCTGGTGAGTTTTTCTGTAATACCTGAGTGAGGAATGGTGTCGAAAGCCTTGGCGAAGTCGAGGTAGGCTGTGTGAACCACCTTTCCCTCGTCTATGGCCTTGGTGACTGTCTCAAAGAAGTCAACCAGGTTTAGTAGGCATGATCTGCCCTTAACAAAGCCGAACTGGGTCGAGTCAAGTGTTTGGAGGTTCCCAAAGTCTTTGTTAATGAGTTCCATGATGATCCGCTCCATAGCCTTGCAGACCAGGCTAGTCAGGCTTATGGGGCGATAGTTACCAGGGTCAGTTGTGGCCCCTCCTTTGTGGAGTGGAATAACTGTTGCTGTGTGCCATTCTATGGGCACATAGCCTGTGGAGAGGCTGAGGTTGAACAGCGTGTTTAGGTGGGGGGGTTAATTTGTTCTGTAGTTCATGCAAGACGCAGCCTAGGACACCATCTGGCCCCATTGATGCTGAGTTTTTGGCTTTTGAAAGGACTGTTTTCACCTGTGCATCTGTGATTTCCGGACAGTACACTTTTCTGGTATTGTTGTGGGCCCTTTTGGGGGTGAGAGGGAGGTGAGGTTTGCACTGAATCTATCTGCCAGAATGTTGGCAGTATCAGTAGGTTCAGTATATTTTGTGCTATTTGGTACTAGTTCAGTGTATATCTGCCAGTTGCCACTTAGATTCTTAACATAGCTAAAGAAGGCTTTGTGGTTATCTTTTGAATCCTTGGCTATTTTTCTTTCGAAGTTAGCCTTGGATGATTTTATGAGGGACCTTAGTTTCTTACTGATACTGATCAGGGATGTCTTTCCTTCTTGGGATTTGCTTTTTTTCTGAACTAGTTTCCTCCTTTTATCGTATAACCTGTTTTTGGCAGGGGTCCACCAGACTGGTTTCCTTCTCTTAGAGGAGTGAGTCTTGGTTTTGCTAGGGATGGCACGATCTATCCATCCTTGTAGGTGCTCATAGAGTGCATTTGTAAATGTTTCTGCATCTTGGGCAGTATTATCCTTTAGCGTGGGGGCTGTGAAACTTATTGCCACTGTCTTAAGTAAGGTGAAGTTTGCTTTAGAAAAGTTTTTTACTGTGGTTTCCTTAGCTGGGGGTGGTGGTGGGGTGTGGACATCCACAGTGATTAGTTTATGGTCTGATCTAACCAGTGACAGGTTGACCTCTGGTGTGGAGCATGTGTCGCCATGTTGGTGATTACCAGGTCCAATATGTTTTCACCTCTGGTAGGGGAGTTTACCAGCTGATCCAGTGCCTTTGAGTTGATGAATTTCAGGAAGCGCTGGGCCTGGGAGTTTGTACTCGAGTAGTTTTCCCAATTAATGGTAGGGTAATTGAAATTGCCCAATATCAGGGTGTTTGGTAGGACCTTCACCAGAAAGGTGGAGTGGTGGTCCTGGGTCATAGAGGGTGATCTGTAGCAGGTCACAATTTGCATTGCAGATTTGCCCGATGTTAGTTGCACATGGATGATCTCAGAGGTATCATGCTGCGCCACTAACCTTGTGTTTCGGTCCGTGTTTTCATAGACATTTGCCTGAACTATTGTAATCTGTTCTGTTTGACATTTTCTGTAATTGGAGCAACTTGGGTTTCTGCTTTGATATCCTCATTTCTTTGTCTGTCCCTTAGTGTGCATCCCATCACCTGTTTCAGGCACTTCATCTCCATCACTGCTGGTTCCTCAGCTGCTCTGCCCTTACTGCCCAGGTTTCTGTCCCATACAGTGGTACTGCTTGCACCACTTTTTTGTACACCTTACTTTTCAGCTTCTTTGGCATTCATCTATCACACATTACCGCTGACACTCTGCGTCAATTGGCTGCAGCCTGTCTGAGTCTTGCTTTGCCAGAGATACGAATTAGTTGTAGTTAACCATACTGGATGAATGTATATATCAAAACAGAAACTGAATCCAAATGGTAGAAATGCTTGCTTTATTACACATAGAACAAAGCTTTCGGGAAAACACCCTTCATCAGTATTCATTATACAATGTAAAAATCAGGCACTATATACCCTAATGAAATAAAACACATGACACAGCCAACCAATAGAAACAAATAATCACTTAAGACAAAAACTCTTCAATTCACCTTTAGATAATAAAAACACATATATAAATACTTAAAGTAACAAATAATTAATATCATATATATATATTTATATATATATATACATGTGCTTATACATTAACCTAAAATGACTTATAGCAGGTATCGTTTATTTATACCGGTTTTGTTTGTCAACCAAAATAGGCTTTATCATTATCATATTATTCAGCCCTGGTCGCCTAGCAGGCTATAATATGGTTATCCATTTATATTCAACTATTTCACGTTTATTATTAACTTCCTCACCTCTCAAGTTTTTATGCATAACCTCTAGTACTTTAAATTGAAATTCATGCATCTGACCCCTATCCATACTGTGTTTGGCTAAATCATTTGTTGCTAAACTCCTCTCTGATCTCAGACATGTTCAATCATATGATCTTTCAGGCATCTTGAGCTTTCTCCTACATAAAAACATTCACAGTGCACACATGTTCCCATATATACTATATACATAGTTTTAGGTTTATGTATAAGGACGTGTATATATATATATATATATATATATACATATTTATACATGATATTAATTATTTGTTGCTTTAAATATTTATAAATGTGTTTTTCTTATCTAAAGTTGAATTGAAGAGTTTTTGTCTTAAGTGATTATTTGTTTCTATTGGTTGGCTGTGTCATGTGTTTTATTTCATTAGGGTATATAGTGCCTGATTTTTACATTGTATAATGAATACTGATGAAGGGTGTTTTCCCGAAAGCTTTGTTCTCTGTGTAATAAAGCAAGCGTTTCTACCATTTGGATTTCGTTTCTGTTTTGAGTCTAGATTTGACCTGCTCTTTCAGACTTCCCTTCTCTTCAACCCAACCCTCAGATACTTGAAGTGGTTAACCCGTTCCAGTAATTTTCCTTCTGTCTTAGTTTTCATCTTCTTCTGATTCTCCCATTTGTTGTCATTACAGCTATCATATGTGTATTTAGTTTCATCCTGTGTGCCTTCAGTTTCCAATTTCATTCCCCTATCATTTGCTGAAGTTTTTATTCAGAGTCTGCCTTTAATGCCACATTGTCTTCATACAGCAGCTTTATTGATCTGTCCCCTCGATCCTTTGTTAATGTAATCCCTCACCAGTATTCACTGCACTGGGCAGTGTGACAGGAATCTGATACTTCTGTCTGATGATAGTTGTGACTGTTCCCTTTGCTCTTGTACACTGTCACTAAAACACTTGCTGCTATGAGAATTCTGAAGAGCCATTTTTCCCCAACAAACCTAACATCTTTATCATATCTGCCATTACCTCATCTGGGCCTGGTGCTTACAAGATTTTATTTTTTTTTTTAGTGCTGTGCTTATTTCTTCTGGGGTGGGCTCCTCTTTTTTAATCATCATAGGCTGTGTCTGGGGCAGCACAGCTTCTGTTTTTTTTTTCATTCAGAATCTTCTGGAAGTACTTCCATCTGCCTTTGATGTCCTGTGGACCTGTGAGCAGGTTGTTGCTGGCATCCCTTGTAAATGGTGTTTGATGACTAGCTTCTTTATCTTTCTGCCTTTGCTTTTCAAGTTGATTCGGTTTCTTTGTGCCATCTGCTGAATCACTTTCCAGAAGCTGCTTCAGTGCCTCTGATGCCTTGCTCTTTGCTATTGCAATTGATCTCTTAGCCTCTGTTAACCAAGCAATATTCCTTCTTAGCTTGGTCTGTCTTTTCTATCTCCTATTTTTCTTGAACAACTCCTTCTTTCTTTTGATGACTTCATGGACATTAAGCATTCCACCATCAGCTTTCCTTATGCACCTTATTTCCATACCTGGCTTAGCCATATATCTGTTATGTAGACCTCACATACACTATTTTCAGGGACTGCCATTCTTCTTCTTCAGCTCTACCTATTTTTCTTCTTCCGAAGGTGCTAGAGACCAGAGTATTTCCTTGAACTTTTGTGCTTTTACTTTTGTCAACTTTAAGGTTTTCAGGCTAATTTCTGTTGACCTTAATTCCTTCTTTGACTACTGCCTGCAGCTGATTGTGACAATCAGTGGTTTATGTTGTGGGCTAACTGTTTGACTGGGGGTGACTTTCCAATAATTGGTTTTACCCTAATGCTCTTTTTTTACTTGGAGGAAGTTTACCCGAGTTGTAGGTTGGCCACTCTTGTATGTGATCTTGTGACTGTCTCTCTTGCTGACCCTTCTATTGGCCACTTTCAAACTATTTGCCAGACAGAAGAATGGCCTCTCCATCTTAATTCCTGTTGCCTCACCCAGACCCAGAAATGTGCATTTAGGTCTTGCATAATTAGCACCAACTCATGTTGTCCTGCTTTGTTTAATAGGTCCTTGAACTGCTGCCTGAATATACTGTTTTCCTTACTATCACAATCCTGCGGTGGGACATAGGCTGAGATTATGAATACTGCTGTATCCTTACAGTGGAGTCTGATTGCCATGAGTCTGTCACTAATTTTTGATGACATCCCTTACTGTCTTCTGAAGCCTTGTCCTTATAACAATTACCACACTATTTATAGTCTGTTCTGTCCCTGAGTAGTAAACTCTGCACTGCCTTTCCATCATGTTACCTGTATACACATGATGTCTAGTCTACTCCTTATCATGTCATCCACTTCCAAGCTGCTTCCTGTAAATTAACCTATACCGAGTGTAGCAATCCTTAGTTCATGTTTGTCAGGTTGCTTGTTTTTATGCCCAGGTTTCACTCAACAGAGTATCCTAGGTAACTTAAGCTGGGCAAGTTGACGCCAGCCATCTGATTATTATTGACCAGAACTGCTGGGCTTTATTCAAGCACACACTTACCAAATGGGACACATGGTCCCCTCCCACTGTTAGCATGGGTCCTTGGCATAGGTCAGAGCTGGCCAGGTCCTTATGCCGCTTATCACCAGCAAATACTCATTGCCATATTAGATGACATTAGTCATTGTGACCAAATCACCCAGAACACATTTTTATAACATTGAGTGGCTAACCCTGACTTAGCATTCAGTCTGTGATCCATCTTCTCTTATCTAGAGGATACTGCTCACCACAGTTGATGCCTAAAGAGGTTGGTCTACACAACTCCTCCACCTGCTGGGACCATCAAAAATTTGTGCTGCTGTCCACAAACTCCATTTGTGGCTAAATTTGAAATGAAAACACCCAGAATGTTTTGGGGAAGTGAGAGGAAACAAGAAAGACTGAAGTCTTTGTCACTGTATTCAGTAGTATATAGGCTGCTTATGGGGGACTTGTGCCTGGCTTACAAAGCAATCTCTGACCCCAACCTTATGAAGCTGCTGCACATCTGTAAGTCAAATGGGACTAGAATTGCCTGCTCCAGTGACATAAAGATTTTTAAACAGGACATGCTGGAGAGACAAATTCATCTCCCAGAGGTTGTCACTTCTCTGGGACAGGCTACCAATTTATGTTAAGCAGAGCACCTTTATGACTTTATTCAAAAGGAGCCTGGATGAATGGATGGAAAACCACAAATTCTTGCAAGAAATAGCTCCCACATCCCTCGTGGACACGGGCAGTCATTACTAATAATAATCTTAGGCATTGACTAGACTTTTTTCTCTTGAAATATAATGGGTGTAATAGGCTAGGTTAAAATGACCCTCGGGTCAATACCTAGTAACCTCCTATGAACCTATGTGACACAGGGAGAATGTACAAAATCCACACAGGCATTGGCAGGAGGTCATGATCAAAACGTGTACAGACAAGACCTTAACCATTATACATTCTGTGCCCTCTGCTTAAAAGCATTGTGAACCTCTAATGTTCATTGTTCTTTAAGTAGCACCTACCATTTTGTCAGACCTTTAAGAAGCCATGCTACTGTTACAGAATAGAGTCCACACTTTTTTAGTACCCAATTAACCCTAAGAATGTCCTCACTTGAATTTAGTGCTTGGAATAGGCTAGATTATCACTGCTACTAGTTTTTGTTTTTCTTGTCTAACTACTTGTTATGCACCCTAATTATTTTACCTCTGTCATGTACAGTTTGCGATTGGAGCCATTAACAGTTATCACCATATTAACTTTTCCTTATTTATAAGTACGTTTCATATAGTTCTGTCTTAGTTGATTTTTTTCTTTTGCACTGACAGAATTGAGTTTAGAACTGTGATCAGGTAATGTTTCTTCTTCTTTATGCTAGTGATGTCTTTCATATTGAAAAGGTTTTCCTCCTCAGCATTTCCACACAGCTTAACATTCTAGACATTGTGGGCTTTCAGATTCAGCTTGACAGCAAGTTTAGAATTCTGTTCATGTTGGACATCTTCTATGCTTCCTAACTTCATTCCCAATGAATATACTCTTGCAGTGAGTGGTTTCATCTCTTTAGTTTGGCTAACCATTTTACTTCCTTCTTTGCAGTACTCTTAGGTTGTAATAACACTTATATTTGTTTTGTTTTTGCACGCTTCTCTGTCATAAGTGTATGTTGACATATCTCTTTAAATTGTGTAGGTTATACCGTTTGCATCCTTAGCCATTTTCTAAACATTTATAGCATTTTCATATTATTCCTTTACTTTGTTGGATTCATATGCTCATGAAAATATACCTAGTTGTTGCTCCTCCTTTTCTCTAGTTTAGCAAGAGGTATACAGTATGTGTAAGTTTATTCACTTGCTAGTGGTTCCCTTCCCTATACAGATA
The DNA here is from genome assembly GCF_019279795.1 of Protopterus annectens. NCBI lineage: Eukaryota > Metazoa > Chordata > Ceratodontiformes > Protopteridae > Protopterus > Protopterus annectens. Next base: position 1,145,116,196 of record NC_056739.1, read on the forward strand.
ATGTGGCTTGTCAAAAAGAATACCTTCTTCCCATTGCCTCCAAAGATTGTTACTGAGAGGAAAGTACCTTCCGTGTTATACCGTGTGTTAAATTGGAAATACAACAGGGTGAACTACTTTTCCAATCACAGTCTCTGTTTCTACTTGAATAATAGAATATTGTTTCTTGTCTCTATGATTCCAGACTAATTCAGCTACTTTTTATTAAGCATCTTCTTTCTGCACACATACTGGGACCTTATAAGCATGACCATACTGCTTGAATTTAGTAGTCCAAACAGCTCTCTGTCAACAGTAAATACATCACAGTTAATTAATTTTGCAACAGAACAATAGCTGAAAGATGAGTTGGCTGTTCTTGCAGACAAATGATTGAGTTTCATAAGCTGAACATCATTAGTAATACGTTTATCACTGGTTAGGTTTCAAAGAATAAAAGAGTGTATTATTCTTTAGCGCAAAACCATAATGGATGGCTGTACTGGGGGAGTAGGTCTGGATGTGTGTGTATGTGATTGCTAGAGTGTTTCTATGGGTTTGATCATCCTTGGGGAGCTTGTTTGTTGTTGGGTAGTTATGTGTGTGAATGGAAGCATGTATGTGTGGGTTTGTGTGTGTGTGTGTGTGTGTGTGTGTGTGTGTGTGTGTGTGTGTGTGTGTGTGTGTGTGTGTGTGTGTGTGTGTGTGTGTGTGTGTATGTGTGTGTGTGTGTGTGTGTGTCTGTCTGTGTGCGTGTCTCTGTATGTGCGTCTGAATGTATGTATGTGTGTGTGTGTGTGTGTGTGTGTGTGTGTGTGTGTGTGTGTGTGTGTTTGTGTGTGTGTGTGTGTGTGTGTGTGTGTGTGTCTGTATGGGCGTCTGAATGTATGTATACATATGTGTGTATAATTGTGTGTGTGTGTGTGTGTGTGTGTGTGTGTGTGTGTGTGTGTGTGTGTGTGTGCAGGGTCAGCATGATACACTGGTTATCAGGGAAACCACAACCACTGTCAAGTCTAAAAGTGCTAGTCTTACAAAAGAGTGATTCAGAAATATCCTAATGAGACAGTTATGAGGTCTTTCTTACTGAAATCATAGCTGTCTCTGAATCACATGTTCACTTTTGTGAAAAATTGACCTACCTGCAAATTGCAGTTTATACAAGCAGGGAGGATCTTCCTGAATTTGAAGGTTAGTCTTTCAATGAGATACTGTAATGTCATAGTAACAGTAATATATTACATTGTAATTTTAATAGCATCATGGCATTGTGCAGCAATTATATAGAAAAAAGATTACCATTGAAATTTTGGGTGCTGACTTATCAAATTGTAATATCACAGGATGACCACATCATAGAACAGCAACACAGGGCTTCACAGCATTTACCTGATAAATGCAACAGCTGGCAGGACCCATGATAGTATTCATTCCTTGGACTGCACCCTTACAGAATGTCAATATTTTATCTTGATCACCACCGTGAGATACAACAGTGATCATGCCTTCGATGCTTTTGTACTGGGATATTACAGCTCAGTGTGATAATGACTAATATTTGAGTAGTAATAATAAAGTATCCATGCTTACATTAGTAAACCAAGACCAAACTGATATCAGTCACCTGAAGGGAAATGTGACAACACATCTTCCTTCATCTATCACATCCACACCTAGGATGCATACCTCTAAGAGTCACAAGGGTACAGACTTCAAGCTTTTATGGCCCACCGACCATGCACCAAACCATGATAATGTTTTAGTAAAATAGGCTGGATAACAATAGGGTGACAGCTGTCTTTCTGGAGCTAGGATCCAGGATGTAACAAGGGCACTTAGTTCCCTCCATCGTGACAAATATGATTATGACTGATAGTGGTTCACAAGGGGTTAATGACCTTAGACACTCTACCCATTGGGATATGAAGAAGAATATGATTGAGCTTGCTATACATGTGTCTATGGCAGCAAAGACAATGGTCTTGAGTGGTATTTTTCCATCACCCAGAATGATGTTGGGATTCAAACACAAGATAATTGGCTTTAATAATTTAGTGTCATTCTATTTGTATCTAGTTTGGGTCAGCTTAAGATGAGGTGATCGACAAGCCTTTCTGTTTTGTCAGGGTTAGTCTGCACCTCTGCTAGCAAGGCTTTTGCATTCTGACTAAAGCCTTTGCTGCACTCATAATACATTTTTAGCAAGACTCAGTCTGATGGACATTACAACCTAGTATATTATAATTTGAAACACATTAATGTGGCTCTACTCAGTGCCAGGAATTTTAACAAAAATGCCAGAATTTGAAGCTGTCCTTCAGTTTGAACTCAGTTATATATGTGTAGTTACAGAAACATGAATTCAGATTAATGAAAGCTGTCCCTCTTTTCCTGGGAATAATGTCTGTCATATCACCAAACCAATTTGGTAGTTGTGGAGGAGTATCAATATTTGTCAAGGATATCATCACCTCATAACAGATTCCTTGGGACACAACCTTTGAACTCCTGAAGTCCAAATCACCATAAACAGGACTAATTACTACTTCATAGCTGGCTGTAGTACACCCTCTGTATCCTCTTCTGAGCATGATAGCTATCTTAATGCATTAGATGAAATTCCCATTAAGCCCAAGACCCTTATAGTAGGGAAATTCAGCTATCAGCCAATAAACTGGCTACAATAGTTGACATGTCCAGCACTTCTCTGGCATTATAAATGCTAACTCTCTCTTTCACAAATAGTTAACCAGCTTACTAGAGGCCCTAATATCCTTGATCTAGCTCTCACAAATATGGCTACTTCTTGTGCATCTCCATATGTATCATCAAGCCTTGTTAAATCCGACCATAATTTAGTGATGTTTTCCTTTACAACTGATGGAATTTTCCCCATAAATAACTCTTTGTTTAGGGACTTCAAAGAAAACCTTCATTTACTTGGTGACTTAAAAAAAATTCTTCTGTTATCTTCTTCTGAAGAATCCCATTGCTAATGCTACTACCTATACCTCTGACTTCTACTCCCACCTAAACAGTTGTATTGATAAGGCAGTCCCTATCCACAGCAAAATAATGAGAAGTTTAAAAACAAAGCCATGCCGTGGAATGCCTGTATAAATTATAACAAGAGAAAGAAATTGCTTCATGTCTTTAAGAGGTCTCATTCTACCTTTAAAGTACACGTAAGCAAAACAGAAAGCTTAAGGGAACCACTATGAAGCTTAAAGCTTGGTATAGACTTAAATAGCCAGTAAAACCAAAAAATAATTGCAAAGCTTTCTTTAACTTTGTCAGAAAGCTAAGAAGCAGCACACAACAATCTTTACAGCTACTGCACAATGCTACTAAATTCTCCGACCCAAAGGAAACAGCTTAGTGTTACTTCTGAAAGCAAAAAGTTAACAGTGATATGCCACAGGACTCAGTTTTGGGCCCTCTCCTATTTGGCATATAGGTACTTTTCCGTTATTGAGGCAACACCTTAAATGTGGTTGGTGAGCTCTGAATGTAGTGTCTTTTCATGTCTTTTTGGTGTTAATATAAGCAGGTTTATGAAAAATATACAAGTTGCCTCTTTGTTTTTCAATATTCCCATTTAATTAGTTTATACACACCTGTTTGGATTAACAGCAAACATACATGGCAAGACACTGCATTTGGAGCTCACCAACCATGTGTAAATTATATATCGGGCCAACAGTTACACTGACCGCTGTGAGATTCCTTAAACTGACGATTGTAATTGGCTGCTAGCAAAAGTTCCACATTGTAGTCATTCTTTCCACACTATGAGATGTACTGTTTCTTGTTTTGGAGACAATAACTTAAGAGCTGTTTCCTAATAAAATTGACCTTTACAATACGACCACTGTTTATATGACAGTGATTTAAAGCTACTAACAGTATCGGTAAACTCAACATCGTGAAAAAACCTGAGTCTTGTAATATGCATGTAGTTCTGTAGAAAATGAAAATTCATATGGCCCGGCCTTCTAATGCTCACATTACTGATTTCCCTTACCCAGAAAAAAGCAAAACGAGTTGTTAACATGTACAAAGCCTACAGTTTGTACCTTGCCAGGTGAAATTCCCCCCGCTGTTCTTTATTCAAAAAAAAAAAAAGCGACTCCACTCTACTGTACTGTGCCAGTAGCCGCAGTAAGTACCTTACGTGTAAACCTGATTTAAAATAATACATAAACATTGCTTTTCTATAACTGTGCTATCCACATTATAAAGGAAGAAACTAGATGAAGCTAAATTATCTAAATAAACCCAGTGAGTTGAATGGGGAAGGGAGTGACAGAGGCCTGGCACGGAGGTGTGGTGTGTGATAGCCAATCAGATCATGAGTTGAGAACTGCTTGAATGCGATTTAAAGTAAGACATTTTAGAGGGAGATAGTTAATTTTGTGCAATTAATGTAGGGCAAATATCAGGACAGTATGACAGTTAAAAAAATCTTATCCAAATTTGCTGTATTTATTTATTTTTTCATTGTAACTTATCGGACAAAACACTTTCAACGCGATTGTTCAGCAGAAATTCAGTACCTTAACATGTCTGTTAACCAGGTGTGTGTAACATTTAAAATTAACTTCTTTTTTTTTAATTGTTATTAAGCCATAATTTTTACACATATGTGGTTAACAGACATATTAAGGTACTGGATTTCAGCTGAATGATTGCATTGAAAGTGTTGCCCCAATAATGGAAAAGTACTGGCGTATATTTCTCAGACCTTCAGGACAGCACTTCTGGCCTATGGTTAACTAAGTGTGCAGACAACTGTAAATTAGGTATTATTTAATTTTCATCTGACTCACAATTGCTTCAACACGAGTTAGACATGTTAAAAATTGCTACAAGGATAATGGTCTCAAATTAAATGTAAAAATGTAGCATATTTATTTTTTAACCAAAATAAAACAGTTTCGTGACCATATAGGAGATGCACCCCTCCAATCAGTCAGACACCGTTGTAAGGGATCTAGGCACTCCACTTAATAATTTTGAATCATTTGAACATCATATCTGCACAGTAGTTAGAAAGACTTTTATCTGGCCCATGTAATTTAAAAAGGCATCTCCACTAGATCCAAAGAAGTCTTAATACCCCTTTACTCATACCTTATCAGACCCATTCATGAATATAATGCATCTTTTGGCATGTATTTGTTTAAACATATCACATAACATGAGAGACCTGAGAGAGTCAAAACTAAACAGATCAATGGCCTAAAAAGTCTTATTTATCAGTAGAGACTGGCACCCTTTTCTCTGTAGTCAGTCTTTTACAGACTTCTCCATAGAGATCTGTGTCTAGCCTTTCAAGACATGAAAGATCCAACCCTATTTGATTCCTTCTCCTTCACAGAACTAATGTTACTTCAAATACTAAGTTAAAGGAAGTAAATCTTCATCAGCAGGTAAATAAGACATGATGGCACGATAGATTTTTATCCCAATGTATCCCTCACCTCTGGAACAAACTTCCACTACATGTCATGCAGAGTAGCACCCTTCCCATATTCAAGGTAAGCCCAGATAATTGGATTGGCAGCCTCAAATTCTCCCCGGTCAATCTTGTCTTGCCCTCATTGAGACTAGAAGGAATTTTTGATTAGAGTGTTTTGGCTAGTCTTGAAATGGTCTAGAGACTGATTGCCTAGTACACACCTATGAACCTGTAAACCAATATATATATGGGTAATACTTAGTTACATTGTCATTTATAGGGTTATGTCTTATATGTGGATTATTAACACGTAGGCAGTTTATCTCCATGGACTCTGAGGTTTAATTTTTTTTTTTAAAGGAACACAGAGCTAATGTATGCTGCGTTATTACCTAGTAGCATAATTTCACCATGTTTTACAATGACTTCAGTTGTCTATCATTTGGTCAGTCGGTGGTGAGACAATCATATTTATATATTGTTATATATGTGAACGTTTCTTTCTTTATTTCATGTTGTAGTATTTTGTTTTATAGTTTTTGAAAAAAAAAGAAATATATTTGTCAGTATACATGTACATAATGAATTATAATTAATTATATTGCACAATTGTTTCCATTGATTACACACTTAGAGTGATAGCTGATTTTATAAGCAAATATTGAATTCTGTTGCACTTTATGGAATATTTTTAAACAGGATGTCATTTATATAATTATTTGAATGAATATGTTTAATATGATATTTTGATTTACATTATACAGTTTGTTTTCCCACCTTTCAAACTATAAAAAGTGTGCTTGACTGGTTATGCTTATGCCCTGAGCTCTGTAGGACGTGAAACCTGGTTTGCATTTTTCTGGTGGTGGTTTTCTGAAATAAATGTATATCTGCACTGTGAATCAAAGTGTTTCTTATTTCAGTTGGTGTATGTTTTTAAGATGTGCACGTGGTTCTGGCTATGCCTGTTCACATCGTTGTTTTGTGAACATCTATCTATATATCTATGTATTTGTATGTATACATATATGTGTATATGT
>NC_056739.1:1145125175-1145280684 GCF_019279795.1 Protopterus annectens
TTAAGGATAAGCTTTGCTTGACATGGATGGGGAGCCTGTTCCAAAGAGGTCTATGTCATATAATCGAACTTCCAAAATTTCGAACACCATATGTTCAAACTTGGAAGTTCGAAATATGACAACATCAAAACCTCAGAACAGCAAATTTTTTTCCCGGGGGAAAAAAATCGCTGTTCTGAAAAACACATACACAACACAGGCACACCAAAAACCTAATAAACCTACACTACACCTTACATACACAACTATCTATGCACTAACCTTAACCCAAGCCCTAACCCTAAGGTCCGTCACTATCGCACACTTACCTTACCCGCACCCTAACCCTAAAGTCCGTCACTATCGCACATTTACCCTACCCGTGCCCTAACCCTAAAGTCCGTCACTATCGCACACTTACCTTACCCGCGCCCTAACCCTAAAGTCTGTCACTATCGCACATTTACCTTACCCGCGCCCTAACCCTAAATTCTGTCACTATCGCACACTTACCTTACCCGCGGCCTAACCCTAAAGTCCATCACTATCACACACTTGCCTTACCCGTGCCCTAACCCTAAAGTCCGTCACTTTTGCACACTTTCCTTACATGCACCCTAACCCCAACATCCGTCACACTCACATACTTACCTTAACCCGATCCGCAACTTTCACACCACACTACAGAAAATGTCGAAGTTGTAGAAACAGCCAACTGAATTCTTTCCCTGGGAAAGAATTTGAATTTCTACAGCTTTGACATTTCTATTTTTCAAACTCCCCGTTCGAACTTCCAGCATTCAATATTTAAGACGGTCGATTAAATAACAGATACCCTTCCAAAGAAGGGGTAATTTTTGAGATGTGTACCTGTCCCTCCAATATGTCCTGTTTACTTTGCAGATGAGGTTTTGTTTTGCGAATGTGCAACAAATCCATCAGGCTGTAGGCTAGGCATAGATAACTGCACAGCACAGCAGTCTGTAGTAGACTGGGTACAGGGATAGGGCTTTAAGACAGCTTCACAGGACTTATTGTTTACTCTCTATTATTTTTGTGAGGAACCTTCATGGCCTCTCAGGCTGTTTAAAGTGTTTGGTCAATCTGATTGATGGATCATTTGACTGACTGACTGTTGACTGGGTTGCCAATACTGGATATTGCCATTTACTTGGGAGACTCAGAAAAATAACTGATGTAAAGTTGTTCTATCTCGCCGTTCATTCTTTACTGATGGGTTCGGAGCCGATCCCTCGGCTCTGAGTTGGCACCTACTGCAAAGTTCGAAGATTTCAAGTAGCTCGAGGCCAAGTTCCTATCCCATGATGCACTCTGAGTTACTCCAGATCTAGTTTGCTGTTGCAACTGATCGGAGGGTCCTGATAGGTTGGGCCAGTAAAACTTTAAATACGTTACTATTTTACAAATATTGTTGTTAGTTTTTCACTATAGTAGATAGATATTTAGGTTAAATAAGCTCTTAAAGCTTTATCTATAGAGTTGCCTTCCCTGTGTGCTGTTTCCTAGCTGTATATTTGGCCTCCTTTTTCTTATAGGCCTATTTAACTTAAATTCTTTATTCAGTGACCTTTTGTCACATATATTGTTAAAATACTATTGTGTGATTACTTAGAGTTAATTTACTTGTTAAAATTCTGTGTGTTTGTGCTTGTTAGGTTTAACTTTAAACTTGCGTGCATATATTTAGCCTGTCTTTTATTAAAAGGCTTATTAGTACTTATAGCTAGCCTTAGTTTAAAATGCTTGTGTGTGTGTCTGTATGCTTATAATTAGCGTCTTCTGTCATGGCTGATGACAAAGAAAAACACCCTAAGTCAGGTTTTAAAAAATGCCCTAAATGTGGGCAGAAGATGTCGGTTACTGACTGCTATGTGAATTGTGTCTACTGCCTGGGTGCCTTGCACCTACAAGAAACATGCTTTATATGCCATTCTTTTTCCTCTAAAGTTCTCCAAGAGAGAAAATGAAAGCTTATTGATAGGGGTTTGTTGAAACCTTCTTTCCAGGAGGCTTTGAGTGACCAGGATGGATCTAGTAAGTCCTCAAAGTCCTCTAAGACTTCTGGAGAATAAAAAAAAAAAAAAATCTAACGAGTCTGTGACATCTTAGGTCTCGGAGCCGCTGTCTTCTCTTTTCGGTCTTGGAACCGGTATCTGAAACTCCTAAATCGCCTCTACTCCAGTCGGTACCATCAATCCAACCATCTCGTTCTTCTGTAAGCCTATCTGATTTGGATGTGGATTGGGTGGTGCAGAAGCTTTTACAGGCACCGGCCTTTGCCAAATTATTGGCTCCGACCCAGGCGGCTTCAGAGCCGAAGACCCTTTTGCCAGCTATATCTCTTCATCCTCTGAGCCATACCAGTCCTTCAGAGCTGGAGGAGTCAGATCTGCTGATTGTGGAGCCTTCGGAGCCGATGTCTGCTCCAGTGTCTTCGGCTTCATTCACTCTGATGTCCTCGGCGCTGATTGAGGACTCTAGGAGCCGACACTCTCTGGTCAGGTCCGGGGAGGATAGCCGAACTGACTTGTCAGTTCCGACTTTGCCTCTCAGGACTTCGGCTGGGATGAGCTCAGCTCCTACTTCGAGCTCAGAGCCCACTGTCCCGGTGCCGGGGGTATCGACAGTTTCCTCGGATCCGTCCCTTTGCATCGGAGCAGTGGTGCCTTAGAAGCCATGAGGAGAGTTATGTTTCCCAAGACATCCTCAACTTTGGGTCCAGCTTCTTCATCTCCTGAAGCACCTGTGTCTGCTTCTGCCTCACAGATCCTTGTTAAGCGCAGAGACCCAAAGACTCAGGAAGCCCCACTGGGTGGCCCATGCTCTTCCAAGACCTCCCCAGGAGCTTCCACTGATGAGGTTCCCAGGAAGAAAATGTGTAAGAGGAAACATTTGGACTCCCCTCAGTAGTCATTAACATCTGACACTGACTTGGATGAATCAGAAGAGTCCCCACGGTCCCCTTTTGAGGATATCTCATTTGCTGAGATACTGAAAATCCTTAGGCAGAGGGGTGACTGGCAGTCCACCAACCCTACTGAGGATGATTCGGTCCTCCTGAAGGCTTTTGGGTTTCAGCCCTCCACCTCTTGGGTGTCTCCGCCCTTCGATGAGCTGATGCAGCTGGTCTCACGAAGGGCGTGGAAGTCTCCGGATACTTTGGAGCCTGTCCCTAGGGGGCCTAATAAGTTCATATCTGCCCCCCTAGATAAATCCTTCTTGACAAAAGGTGTGCCAATTGATGCCATGGTGGTGGCTGCAACCACCAAAAAGGAAATGTCGAAACTTCCTCGTCTATCCATCCTCCTAACAGAGACTCCAGGATCATGGATAGATATGGGAAGCGCATGTTTAGTTCAGCGACTTTTACTCTTCGTTCGCTTAGCTATTTAACCCATTTTACCAGACTACAAAGAGATCTCCTTAAAGAGCTGGGAGATACTCTTCAGGGTACAGTAGCTGCTGGAGCTACAGACAAAGTTGCCGCCCAGCTTGCTACCCTCAGTTCTATAGTGAACTCATCCATGCGCCTCATTTCATATGCAGCTGATAGAATGAGTAGGGCAGCGGGTACAGGAGTTGCTCATAGGAGACACTCTTGGATGTGCTTGTGTCCCTTCATGGAGCCCTTCAAGTCATCCTTTGTGAATACCCCCTTTGATGGCTCATCCCTTTTCAGGGCTAAAGTCAAGGAAACCTTAACCAGGGGTGAGCAGGATGGAAAAATTCTGTTTGCCGCCAGAGTCCGCTTTTCCACCCCTACCAGACCCTACTCCAAAGGTTAAAGGAGAAGAAAAATGTGGTTCTGAAAAGCCCAAGGAGCCTTTCAGAACACACGTGGTGAACCCCCCTCCAGGGGCAGAGGAGGGGACAATAATGGAAGATGCTGCCCGCATGGCAGAGGGGGTCCACAACACCAGGGCGACAGAGATCAGTTCTTTGGCAAGCCCTACCAGCACTCCTAAAAGGAGGCCCGACTGTCCTGCTCTAGAGGCAGTCGGGGGTCGCTTATCTTTGTACCCAGATGCCTGGCTCAAAATAACAAACGACAACTAGGTACAAAGTATTATTTCCAGAGGATTCTTCATCCCTTTTGCCACACCCCCTCCACCGACAAGGAAAATCCTGGATGTTCCACCCAATTACAGGGAACAAGCAACAGTAGAGGTCCAGACGTTGCTAAGAAAAAGAGTAATCCAACCAGTCCCAGCAGACCAGACAGGATCCGGAATTTTTTCAAGATTCCTTTTAGTTCCAAAAAAGACAGAGGGCTGGAGACCTATATTGGACCTCAGCAGACTAAACAAATCTGTAAAGAAAGAGAAGTTCATAGGTTCATAGGTTGGTACTAGGCTATCAGCCCTAGGGCCTATACAAACCTAGCCATAACAATTCCTTGGATATTTCTTCCCACAATATTTACTTCCCTGGACCCCTGTCTAGCAGGGCAACTGACATGGTCCCTGGGGTGAATTTCCTATCTTCCATCCAATCATCAAGGTTCCTCTTGAAGAGGGCCAAGGAGGTGCTCTGCTTGACATGTATGGGCAGTGTATTCCAGAGTATGGGGAGTCTCTGGGTCAAGAACTTATCCCTCCAGCATGTTTTGTTCATTATGATGACAAGGTTTAGATCCCTGGAGCATGTGGCTCTGATGGATTAGGATTACTTTAATTGGAGCATGTCCAGTAGCTCAGGGTTTGACATGGCCTTGTATGTTAAGTAGAGATCACCTCTGAGTAGACAATATGCCACAGAGTAAAGCTGGAGTTTTTTTAGACGGTCAGAATATGACATCTGCTTTAGGCCTGTGATTCTTTTAGTGAGATATTTCTGTGGCCTTTCCAGCTGTTGTAGATGTCTTGTGAGGTGCATACCAAACAGGGCATTATACTCTGTAATGGGTCTAATAAGGGATGAGTACAGTGGGACAATGACCTCCTTTTAACTGGATGAAAAGCCCTTAGTGATGAGTTGTGCCACATAGAAGGATTTCCTGACTGTTGTGATGATGTGGTTATCGAAGGTGAGACCACTGTCCCCCTGTGTCCCTAAGTCTCTCATCACACTTTTGGTGTTTAGTGTACTGCCACCTATGTGGTAATTCATGGGTACATGGTTTTTTCCCAAAGGGAATAACTATACATTTCTTGGCATTAAGCTTGAGCCCATGGCTCTGGCACCAAGCATCTGTTTCTGTAAGGCCCTTTTGTAGAAATATCCACATAATTTGGGGATTCAATAATGGCTCCTAGTTTGCAGTCATCTGCAAACTTTGTTAGCCAGAGTCCATTAGTGTTGGCCTGTACTTCAGAGAAGTAGATGCCAAACAAGAGTGGTCCCAGGGCTGAACCCTGAGGTACTCCACTTGTCACTTGTTTGGAGCTGGACTTGGAGTCGGCTACTTTTACAGTCTGGGTTCTGTCAGTAAGCCAGTTGGCAACCCATCAAGTGACATAGGAATTTATGCCCAACTTAGTAAGTTTATCTATGATTACAGAGTCACTCTTCAGTCAATACTTCCCTTCTTAGGGAAAGACAATTGGATGTGCTTGATAGATCTCCAGGATGCGTACTTCTTTTTCTTTCAGCTTTTCCCGGTTAGGGGTCACCACAGCGGATCACCTGTCCACTCATGATTGGCAGTGGAGTTTAACAGTGTCGAGTTGCCAGCTCGGTGCCCAACCTTCCAAAGAAGGCACACACACACACACACACACACACACACACACACACACACACACACACACACACACACACACACACACACACACACACTCTCACACCTAGGGCCAATTTAGAGTGTCTAATCCACCTGCAGCATGTCTTTGGGATGTGGGAGGAAACCGGAGCACCCAGAGGAAACCCACGTGACCACAGGGAGGACATGCAGACTCCACACAGAAGGCACCCCAGCCAAGGATCAAACCAGAGAACCTCTTGCTGTGATGTGACAATGCTAACCACTGCACCACCGTGGCCGCCCTATCTCCAGGATGCGTACTACCACATAAAAATGGCCAGGCCATCCAGGGATCATCTGCACTTCCGTCTGGGAGCCAGTCATTACCAGTTTTGACCCCTGCCCTTTGGTCTCACTACAGCCCCCAGAGTGTTCTCCAAATGCATGGCAGTGGTCATGGCTCACCTGAGACATTTAGGATTCCAGGTATTTCTGTACCTAGATGATTGGCTCCTTACCACCACCACCAGGCATCAACTCATTCAGGCCAGGGAGTCCACTCTGTCACTCTACAATCATCTGGGCATTACAATAAGCTCAGAAAAATCTGCCTTGTCATCATCGCAGCATATCATCTTTATCGGAGCAGAACTGGACACCACCACCAACACGCTAAGACTTCCAGTAGAAAGAGTCTTACTTCTCCGTCAGCATGTCCGCATTCTAATATCCAAAAACAAAGCATCAGCATCAGAATTTCTGAAATTGTTAGGTATGATGGCAGCAGCAATTCCAGCTATTCCACTAGGTCATATGTACATATGGATATTACAATGGCTGTTGTTCACTCAATGGTCTTACCAAGAGCTCCCCATGTCTCACATGATAATGATCACAAATTCCTGCAAAAAGGATCTTCAATGGTGGTTGACCTCACTTCATGTTATGATAGGACGCCCATTTGTGCTACCCCCTCCACACACCACAGTGACCACAGATGCTTCCCTGATAGGGGGGGGGCATTTTCAGGCAAAGACAGCCCAAGGCACATGGACCGATCAAGAGACACATCTGCATATCAATGTCCTAGAGATGAGAGCAATACTTTTGGTGTTGCAGTACTTCCAGGACTGTCTTCCTCTGGGTACAGTTGTGATTCAGACGGACAACATGTCATTGGTCTGGTATTTGAACAAACAAGGAGGAACCAGATCTTATCCCTTTTGTCACGAGGCCCTCAGAGTATGGCAGTGAGCTATTTCCACCCAGCTCTTTCTGTTATCAATGCACATCCCGGGGAAATCCAATGTGATAGCAGACAAGTCGAGCAGAGCAATTTTGTTGCCCCACAAGTGGTCCCTCAAAACAGAAATAGTGGACAGGATATTCCACAGGTGGGGCCAGCCTTGATGCGGCCTTTTTGCCAGTCACATGAACACCAAATGCAGAAACTTCTTTGCTCTGATTCCCACTCAGGGAAAAGCCCCAAGGGACGCACTCGTTCATGATTGGTCCCTGGGTCTCCTTTATGCATTCCAACCAATTCCGTTGATACCCAAGGTATTACAGAAAGCCAAAGCCCTGGGAAGGACCATCATTCCAATAGCTTCCTATTAGCCTTGTCAGATTTGATTCCCCTTCCTTCTACTTCATCTTTTCGAGGACCCATGGATTCTAGACCCACTTCCAAACCTTTTGACGCACTCGTTGGGGGAACTTCATCCCTCTCTGCAGTCCTTGAAGCTGATAGCTTGGCTGCTCCAATTCCCATCATAGCCAGGTTCCATAAAATTTCCAATGAGATGAAGCAAATTCTCCTATCATCTCATAAATCCTCTACAAGGAAGCTGTACCTCAGCAAATGGAAAAAAATTTCTATATGGGCCGCTAAAAATAATACTGATCCTTACCAAGCCCCTATGACCTCTATTCTAGATTTCTTAACCATGATATTCAATAAAGGAGCTGCAGCAGCAACAGTCCGTGCTCAACTTGCTGCCATTTACAACTTTCATCTGGGATTTGAAGGATTGAATATTATGTCACACAAATTATCCAAAGCCTTTCTCAAAGGGACCTTTCATATTAGACCTCCTGTGAAATCTCCATATTCTCCATAGAATCTAAATTTTATGCTTTCCCGCATAATTCTTCTGCCATTTGAACCAGCTTCCTTATGTGATCTCAAATTTTTGTCATGGAAAACCATCTTTTTAGTGGCTATTACTTCTGCCCGCAGAGTGTCAGAGCTTCAGGCCTTATCCATTAAGCCTCCTTATTTGATTTTCCATGCTGCAGAGTCTCACTTCGAACAAACCCCTCTTTCTAACCCAAAGTTTGCCCTGAAAATAATCTCAGCCAAATTACTGATTTTCCAGTCTTCTTCCCCAACCATTCCAACAATTTAGAGTACATGCTGCACAAACATGATGTTCACAGACAGCTCAGATTTTATTTGGATAGAACAAAAGATTTCAGGAACTCAGACCAGCTTTTTGTTTCATTCTCAGATTCCAGGAAGGGTATGCCAGTGGCTAAAACAACTCTGTCTAAATGGTTATCTGATTGCATCACCTTTGCTTATTCAGCTGCTAATAAGCCCTTGCAGCATAACATTAAAGCTCACTCAACCAGAGCAGTTTCTACATCATCTTCCTTTTCTGCCAGACTTCCTATTGATAACATTTGCGCAGCAGCCACTTGGTCAAAACCTCATACTTTTATCACTCATTACAAAGTTGACAGGGCCTCTAGGGACAGGGCCTCCTTTGGATCCACGGTCCTGAGAAATATACTCCCGTAAGCCACCCGAGGTTGATGGTGCTTGGGACGGGGTCTATATTATATCATCGAACACTTAAAAAAGTGAACGATGAATAATCAACCTCATGTTAGCGAAAGCTTACAATCTCGAAAGCTCAAAACAGCGATTTTTTTCCAAGGGGAAAAATATCGCTGTTCTAAAAAAAAAGAAAAAGAAAAAGAAATTAAAATAATACATAAAGTGGGGGCTTTGCCCCCCTCACCCCCAATGTGGGGAACTGTGCCCCCCACACCCCCTACTTAAATATACCAACTCCGAGATCACACTACAGTGCCGAAAATGGCAAAGTAACAGAAGTGGCCAAGTGAATTCTTTCCCTGGGAAAGAATTTGCTTAAAAGCTGCTTCGCTATTTTGCCTTTTCATTGTTTTAAGTTCAACCAAGACGCATTTGATAGAATGCATCTTTGGTCATCTAATAGGAACCCATGGGATGCTACCTATCAGTAAAAAATGAATAAAGACATAGAACAATTTCACATAAAGAAGTTATGTACTTACCATAACGTTCCATGTGAGTTGTTCATCACCTTCATTCTTACATCCCTCCCTCCTACCCCCTCCTGGGCTTTCAGAAGACCGAGATGCTAGATCCTTCCTGGTCACTCAACCCTTCTATAATTTCTCTCTTATGGTGTTATAGAATGACATATGGTATTATTTTACGCAGGAAACAAGATCTGAGGTAACTCAGGGTGCATCATGGGATAGGAACTTGGCCTCGAGCTACTTGAAATCCTAGAGCTTTGCAGTAGGTGCCGACTTGAAGCCAAGGGATTGGCTCTGAACCCATCAGTAAAGAATGAAGGTGAGATGAACAGCTCACATGAAATGTTATGATAAGTACATAACTTCTTTTTCAATGTTATATAGGCTGGATAAACGTGTTACATAGGCTGGGTAGGGGAAAAAGGCTGTCTTTTACATTTTCAGTGTTCAGCTGCTCATCCATTCACAGCTAAATACTCATCTATATATACTGAGGACAAAAAAGATGGGTACATGATTCTGTTACTAAATATACTTTCTCTGAGTTTGTATGACCTTTGAGGCAGTGTATTTAGAGATAAGGCTGTGGGAGCAGTACAGGCAGCTTGTCCTCCCCAACAAAAACAGCTTTTTATGAACTCATTACTAGTAATGATAAGAATGTGTCTTAGGCTATTGACATTGAGTTAGTAGCACTCTAGAGAATGGTACTCAAAATACTGAAGTAGAGCCAGAAGATAGGTATCTGGAAAGCAATGTAAATAAATTGTAAAACAGTTAGGTACAATAAGGCATAGGAACATTAGAAAATGTAAGTCGGTAAAACACTGTGTGATAAGTCCTATATAGGTAAAGAACACTGTGTCCCTTCCGTCACATTATAAGCGTTATTGGGCCTAGTGTGGTACTAATAATCAGCTGCAGCAGTATTTATGCTCACAGTTTAAAACAGTATATTCATCCTATTTAAAAAATGCTATTGAGACTGTTCAGAACTGTGAAAATTTGTGACATTTACTTGAGGGCGATAAGCTAGAAAAGCTTGTGTAGGGTAATGTTATCATTTTAAGTTACATAAGCAGTAAGCAAAGACATACTACTATGTCAAGGCAAGAAATCAAGATACAATTAATACAACAGGCCGGAGAAAAGGACAGCATCCATTAGCAGTTAGGACTAGAGTTAAATCCAGTGTACAAGGAATGTAACTGGAGTTATTGAGTGCGGGGCAAAGTTAAGGGGAAGATTTACTATAACTGCAGATGTTAAATGCCACAACTTGTCCTAATACTTTTGGCATTTAGCCATTTTTGTAAGTGAGACGATGAAACAAGTTATGAGCTGGTAGAGCTTCCTAATTTAGGGAATGACTTCATACTGCACCTTCAAGTCTTCTTGTATTGGGAATATTTTCTAAGTTTATGTAGGTTAATTTCTGGATTTTGAATGTTTGTTACAAGTTTGTCAGGTAGACAAAGACAGGGTAGAATTTGATACAGGAGTAATTTGTTAAATGCATTTGATAACATAATATTCTGTTTTCAGCTTTTAGCCATCCAGTGTTATTTAATATTTGGCAGTGCTGAGTAGCATAGGTGCATATAAGCTGTGAAATGACTCTGTTAAATTTTGCCATCTTTTCCATAATACTGTAATTGGTGCAAACCTGGATTAGTCAACTGTATAGGAATTCTGAGATTAGAACATTTTAAATAGGCTGCCTGCAGGAAGGTCATATCATCTACTTATGAGTTCTGTAACTCTGAAAAATAAACTACAACTTCAAATGACGAAGACGAAATGTCAGAACTCACTGCAACACCTTTACATGCTTTTTAAAAGGATTTTGACAGCCTTTGCCACCTGCTGTGGGAGGGTCTGTGCCCCCTTACCCCTAATACTTATATGTACTAACTCTAAATGTACTGCATCTTTTAGTCAGGGGAAATAGTTAGTTGTACTGCCATCTCAGCATTAGTATTTATGCTCACATTTTGCATTTATACTATTACTGCTCTTAGGATCACATTAATGAGCCTTGAAATACCAACATGCACCCTTTGCAAAATGGTATCTTTTTGTTTCATGTTTAAGTGGTATCCAATTCTATTCAGTGATCCACTTTACTACAGATGTGGGCAGTTTCAGGACAGCTTGTTGTCCATTATGATATCAAGCTCTGAATAATATTTTGTAGTCTGAAGAGGCCTTCAGGAACATTTGAAGACAAATTGTATTAGGTCACATTCTCCAGCCTAGAGCCATTTATTAGTTATCATGGCCTTAGTAGTGGCCTCATTTGGTAGCAGTCTTGCTGTCCTTTAAGATGAGACATAGGTTAGCAGGTTTGTGAGAGGTCCATAGCAGGTCTGAATTGTTGGCATACTAGATTAATGAGGCGTTACAGTGGTTAAAAGGAGTAAGGAGAGTGTTATAGAGTACTTTTGTATCACACGAAAAAGAACAGTTGTACTATTAAATGACTGAGTCAGGTCACTGACATAGATAGCTTCTAAACCAGCACACTGGATTGTGGCATATTCACTCTGAGTTCAGACTTTTCTAGAATCAGAGAATGCTGAAAGGCCAGAGACCAGTCAAGGGATGTTTCATTTGTTAAACATGCAAGCGCATCAAGTACCATACCTTTCAACCTCTTTGCACAAAGATTCTGTGAAAAGCCAAAACTAACAGACACAAAAGATCAAAGGCAGGGACTTTTGTAAGCATTACGCTTGCTCACTTAAAAAGTTAATAATATAACAGGTTTTGTAACATATTTTTGTCTGAACAACAATAAGAATGAAACTCTAATGGGTGGCATTGCAAATTATATTTCTCAGTGATTTACTAGAAAATCAAACATTTTATGAGAGACGGAAAAAAGTGTGAGGCAGAATCAGGGGCTTTCTGCAAAATCGGGAAGAGTTGAAAGGTATACCAACTGCAAGGGCCTCCTATCAGGGCCAGCCTAGGAGTGCCGTCTGGGTAACTGACTTGTTAGGAGTCACACAACAGGTAAAGGGAAACTGGGGGAAAGAAATCCAGGTGAACAGGATGAAACTCAGTAACAGTTTATGGATTTAATTATCTGTTCTAAACTGCCACTGCATCTGTGCAAAGTGCCTGATCTAGACTGGAGATGATGTGACCAGCACTAGATTTAATGTGTGTTAAGTGTTTATTTATTTATTTGCTTTTGATTACCGGGTAGTGTCTGACTGAGCAAGAAAACCATTTTCAGCAAAGATCCAGGGAGAAAAGCTCGAAAAAATTACAAAATACAGAAGCAGTACAGTGAATAAACAAGAAGAATACCAGGAACAATATTTACAGAGTAAAAAATACAATACAGATGAAACAATATTTACAAAGTAAAAAATACAATACAGATGAAACACAAGGCAGAATACAATACAGTGGAAAAATACAAATAATAAGAAATCATAATGGGTTTGAGCTAAAAATCTCTCAAAACTTTATTTTTTGTGGAACAATCAAAGAGAAGAATATAGAAGCGAGTTTAGGCTCTAAGAGGCATAGGTAGAGAACATTAATGAAAAGAGATAGTATATAACTACACAAGCCTGGAGATGTGTAGGAACATAGCCAGTGTTTAGCATAATATTCTTTTAGGAGTTGTTTGAAAGTATTCGTATCAGGGCTAGAGAGAATATGTGGGGGGAGAGAGTTCCATGATTTGACACTTTTATAAGAGTATAAGGAATCCCTGTGATAGTTATCAGATTTGGTTACACTGAGCATGAGTTTATTGGATAACCTAAGGGACTTAAGGTTTGTGTAAGGTTGAAAGAGGTCAGCTAGAGCAGGGCAGAATTCAGGTTTTTGGATGGCTCTATGAGCAGCAGTTAGCTGGTTGAGAAATAATAAGCTGGGCAGTTCTATCCAATTAAGGTGGAGAAGATCTATACAGTCATGAGATCTAGGAGGTAGGTTTGAGGTGAATTTGGCTATTTTATTATAACATGTTTCGAGGTTGTTCAAATCTGCTTCATGTAGGTTGGTAAAAATTTGGGAGCAGTGAAGAAGGGTAGAAAGGAGGTGGGAACTAGCAGTAGCTAATCTGGCATAGTTGGTTAGACAGGGTTTTACTCTGTATGAATGAACCAAGTTTTATGTGCATGTTTTTGATTGTTAGTGCAATGTATTTATCGAACTTTAGGCCAGTATCTATTGTAACACCTAGAAGTTTTGTCTGTTTGACTGGTTCTATTTTTATACATAGCTTTTTCCTTTACTTTGGCTGGTGAACTAAGAACGTTAAACAGTCAGTAATTCTTGGTGTTATCATAATTCCCACCTTTGTATATGAGAATGATGTGCTTTTCCAGAAACCTAGGATGGCACTTTCCTATAAACATCTATATGTATGATGATAGTGGATGGGTAGGCAATGTGTGTGGCCCAAACATCTAATAAAACTGATAGAGTTAGTAACAGAGGAAGCTCTATTACTTTATGCATGTTGCTATGATAAGAAAGTTTTACTTTGAAAAAAGCCAGGAGTCTTATTTTGATTGGCAAAGAGTTTTATTTATTTCGCTACAGAACTGTTGGGGGGCTTGGAAGGCTATCCGTACGGGGAACTACTCCACAGCTGAGCTAGAGAGAAATAGCAAGCCTGAACAATACATGATACAGCATCGTGTGATTGCAGTTGCTGAGAAGGAACTGACAGTGGAAGAGAAGAACAGCTGTGGAAAGTCATTTCATTTTTAACTTTAGGTCTGTTGTCTGGGCTGCCATTGAGGTTCAGTGTATGCTAGTGTGCCACTGATGGACTTTGTGCATGAGAAAGAAAAAAATATGAGGTAACAGAAAGAAAGCTTAAATACAAGACTTAAAACATGCCAAGTAATGAATGATGCCTACATTAGACGGTTAGTGACACATGAAGTTCAGGCTCTGAGGTAAGGGAGAGGAAAAATGTAAAGTACAGCATGGGTATATTTCCGATGTGATCTTTGCAGGGTGGATCTATATTCTGTAAAAACATTATTTTGAAAGCAGTAAATGAAAACTCTACTGTAGATGGGGCAAGGTTTTCTCCTTCCCATGTGCTCTAGGCACAACACTTGTAGAAAAAAAAGTATGTTTTTTTGCAGTACTCCATCACTTCTGAGTTCTAAAAAGGAGTTTCAGAAAGTCAATCTGCATGGGGAAGGAAGTAAGATAACCCCATAAATCACCACAATACTGTGTATGTGCAGTCTAAGAAAAGATGGTTAGAAGAAAAGCAGTTAAGTCCAGAGCTGGATCGTGGTCAGTTGGTGCCCTGGGCAGAATAATAGTGCGTCCCTTGCCATACCACTATCCCATTACCTGTCTGTCTCTCCATCTCTCCTCAAGTAACATAAAATTCTGTTCAAACCTGTCAGTGCGTGTATATTTGTATTTTATCCATTAAACTGCAAGAAGTGTATTAAACCCATAGTCAAACAGCTTTAAGTGTAGCACTAATTAACAACTATGTCAAGTGTGCAGGAATTCAGAAGGCAAATGTGTAACTCGTTTGCTAACAGCTTGGGACAGCATACTGATTGCAAGTGTCTCAGTTCAGGAGCAGCTTAGGGCTACTGTGTGGTGAAGTGACTTGGTCAGGGTCACACTGTAGACAAATGTCTGGTGAAGTGACTTGGTCAGAGTCACACTGCAGACAAATGAAGGCTGAGGGAATCAATCTCTGAATTAGGACATGAAAGCAATCAAAAAAAGCTATGTGTAAAAAACATCTTCACTATTTGCAGAGCTCTACAAAATGTTTTTGTGAAGTTTCATTGAGGCACTGAAAGGAGGTAACAAAGAATATATGCAACTTTATCTTCAGAAGTTCATTGTGATTGTGTGTGTGTGTGTGTGTGTGTGTGTGTGTGTGTGTGTGTGTGTGTGTGTGTGTGTGTGTGTGTGTGTGTGTGTGTGTGTGTGTGTGTGTGTGTGTGTGTATGTGGTGTGCGTGAATATACACTTCCATAGTGGTTGCAGTTGAAGATAAAGTATTGAGTAGGAGTGAAGACTGCTAGTCATATCCCTCAAAATCTGAACAAATGCAGCTAGTGGTAAGTTTAATTTTAAAAAAAGGAAAGAAATATTCATGAATGAAGATCCTGTGAAATAGTTAAGTCAGCAAAGCATAGTGCTCCAATGCTAGTACAGTAGGTAATGAGGGCAAATATAAAAAAGACATCTGGAAGAAAAGTAAGAGGCACATGGGGCTTAGCTGTCTTGCAGAAACATTTGAGTCTGGTCATTATTTTTTAAAACAAACATCTTTGGACTACCCTTGCAGCTGACCATAAGCTACCCTGAGAACCTATCCTTCTTCACCAGGTCTACCGAACCCAACAAGCCTCTCCAGACTTTCTTCAGCTCATGCTACTAATTAAACCCAAGTCACTCAGACTGTAGTTAGGGCTTCATCTCTCTATGCCAATAAGCTGGTGTTTAGCTATTATTTACTTAGAATCCATGCATTTAGAAAGGCAGAGAGAAAGCGAGAGAGACAATGTATGTGTGAGTTTAAGATTCTATATGTGAATTTTGCATTTATATTAGTGGAAGATGGGTTGCTTTTATGAGAGAATATTTCACTGACTTCACATTTGATTTGAACTTTTGGACTGTAAGAAGTAATGATTTATATTGTTTTTTATGATATGTGTTCAGATTACCAGTGATTTAGATCTCATATGTTTTCACTGCATTCATCTTTTATTTGCTCTATTTTTGTGATCAGTTATTTGTCATTTATGAAAAATAAAGTAAATCAACTCACTGTAATGTATTAATGTATCACTTAATAGGATAAATAGCATGATATCTAACAGCCTGCAAATTTAAATAGATAGTCAAAGCTTGATATTTTATTGGCCTGGCACTGTGGTGCAGGATAATGGAGCCCTGACTGCAACCAAGCTAACCAGGGTTTGTTTAGTTAGTGGACCCAGTACTGGAGGAGCAAAGCAAGGAAAGGGCGGTTTGAAGTGCATGGCTGATTGGGGGGACAGTGAACACTCAGGGGCACACAAGGCAGTGTGGAAACCACCACTAAGTTCTTCAAGGGAAGGGACAAGGTCACTTAGTTATTTATTTTATTTATTAGCATTTATTTACCGGGATTGTTCATCTGGGCACAGACTGACCCTTTTCAGTGGAGGCCCCGAGAAAAAAGTTCCTATTAAAAATTCATGCATAAAAGCTACAAAAAGCAGATCAAAATTATGATGAATTAAAACAATTTAACAGAATAAATACAAACAGAAAACTTAGTAAAACATAAACATGGTTTTACAAAAGATAATATCATATCAATAGATAAAAAATTGTAAGTCGTTAATAAAGTCTAATATGAGTACAACAATGGTTCAAGATTATGAAAGTGGAAGGAAAGAAAAGAGAAAGTAATATGTGAGAGCAAGCTTTTAAAATTTTAAGTTTTAGAAAAAAAATTGCATTTAAGTAACTTGGTGGAAGGGATAGTTATACAACAGTGTGCAGGAGGAGCAATGTGAGAAGACAACGTTGATAGGCAGCACCAGGGAAACAGGTAGAGGTGCATTCACAAAAGGTGGCTAGATCATGCATTGGGTTCAGTAGCGGTGAAATAGATGATTAATAGATAAGGTGATTGAGAGGAAGCTTGAGGAAGACTGAGTAAGAGCATGTTGGATTATTGCCGGGAAGAGAGGCTGTAAGGTGCCAATATATGGATTGTGATTGAGAAGAGGATGATACATAAGGGATGTGATATTAAAGGGGATGGAAGAAGATAAAGACAAAAAATCAAGGTAGTGAGCTAGGAGATTTTAAAGGGGAATAACAGGGCATAATAAAAATAAACAGTGTGTATGAGGAGAAAAGTATAGGAAATGGTAACAAAAGGGTAAAGAAATGTTTAGGGAAAGTTTTGTGAAAAAGGATGAAAGAGACACAGGCTGTAGATATATCAGATAGATTATAGATTATATCAGTATAGTTTTTTTAGATAAGGTGATGGATTGGATACTTTTGAATGCACTGTGTGGATGCGTGGGAATTTTTGTCTAACCTGGAGTTGAGCAAGAACAGAGTCATGTGTTCATTAGGTTTTGTTTAAAGTGGTATTTGAATGATTTCACCTGAGGTATTTGTTTACGGGTAAGTAGGATGGAGTAACAGATTTTAGTGATGTAGGAGGAATAGAGTGAATCACCAGCAGAGTTGTTGATTTAGTTATTAGGATTACTTTTATCTACTGAACAAAGAGCCTGTTTGGGGAGTAGCATCAAAGGATGCTAATTAGGTTAGGGCATTTTCAGGTTTGTGATTAAGGTTGTGTGTGATAAGTATTTGAGACAGAGTCAGGGATGAAGGCAATGCTAGCCAGTAGACAATGGTGAGATTTTCTAGGTCACATTATCAGCAAATCTGGCTACTTTGCTGAAGCAGCTTGGTCTAGGTTACTTGAAGATTAATGAGAATATGGATTGCATAGAGGAGAGTTGGAAGCAAGTTGAAGCTATGTATTTTCTAGTATTGTCTGTTTGATAAGGTTTTATCTGGTTGAGGGTCAAAAGTTTTTGATTTTTTTTCTGCATCTTTTATACAGTGGTCAAATTTTACGTTGTCATCAATTTGGAGGAAAGATGACTTACATAAGTAAGGAAATGGCCTCCTTGGTCAGCCCATTGCTTGTAGCCTTCCTAGAGCTACACTAGGTGCACACAGGCAGTATGACAAAAGTGTAAAAATCTGAAACCAGCCCTGACAGCTGTCTAATTGATGACTCCTCCCAGTCTACCCTCACATTACCTTAGTGATGAGGAACAAGTGAGTTGATTGGCTGGGATGCTGCTGATAGTCAACAGACAACAGGAGCAAAGAGAACAACAAAAAATAAAAACAGATAATTTTTTTGAAGTTTCTGCTTTTCATGGGATAGCGTGGTTCATTTCATAGGTTCATAGATTAGTACTAGGCTAACTGCCCTTGTAGGCCATTTTAAGTCTAGCCAGTTATCCCTGCACCTTGTGTTTGCAAGGTAAACACCTTAACCATTATACCAACCTCCCACCCCTTTAAATATACAGCCCTTGCAAGTCTTAAACCCAGGAACCATTTCATAAATTGGTTAGATATTTTATATTCATCCAGTCTCTGATCAACATTATTAGGTGAATGCAAATAACACAGAAAAATGAACAATTAACTTAAATCAGAAGTGGGTTTACTTTGAAACTAAAAGTTTTTGTTCATCAGTACTTCTGTCTTTATGATCCAGTCAGTCCCTAATGTTGATTGTTGCATTACAATAAGAAAGTCTGATCAAACTACAACATAAATGTATAACTTGTTTTAATGCAAATTAATGTCTATAATTTGTTAATTTTGTTACTGTGTTTTCATTTTAGGCGTATATGCTGCTGAAACCAATTGTGGAACTGAGGAATGTAAGTATAGATTGTGTCTCTGAAACTTTAATAAGCTTGGAATTCATAAAATAAGCTTTCAGTAATCCCACAAATATGTGTTTGCTTCTGTGTGTGTATGTGTGTGTGTATCAGTCAGCAGATGACATCGATAAAAGCACTATTGCCATTTTAAAATACTTCTTGAGTGATTTTCTAGCAGTGCAACAGATTACTGCCCGGGCCACCTACAGCTGTCAATCAATTGCTGCCACTAGCAGTGTCACAAATTTTATAAAAACAACGTTTTTTGGCTTTTCCCGATTAGGGGTTGCCACACTGGATCACCAGTCTGTTATTGATTGGCAGTGGAGCTTTTACAGTGTTGAGTTGCCAGCCCGGTGCCAACCTTCACAAAAGGCACACATACATACACACACACACACACACACACACACACACACACACACACACACACACACACACACACACACACACACACACACACACACACACACACACACACACACACACACACATGCACCTACCGCATGTCTTTAAAGCTTAGTCGACTGCAGGTAGGACATGCAAACTCCACACAGAAGGAGCTCCAGCCAAGAATCAAACTGAAAAACATCTTGCTGTGAGGCAACAAGCTAACCGCTGAACCACCTTTAACCACAGATTTTATAAAACACAGCTAATATTTCTGTAGCCCCATATTCCTTCATCTACCCTATCCATATATTTTCTGGAGTCTCTTTTTTTACACCATTTGCCTAACACTGTTTCTTTTTTCTTCCTTTCAAGTACAGGCCATATTCAGATCTTTTTTTCCACTGTTTCAACAACAAACAAATGACTACTGATGGCGGAGTGTTTTGTGCATATACACTGTCCACAGTGTCCATTTATGAACAACATTTTCCTTCAGACTGTAAGGTTTTGTAATGTACTATGTACTGCTAGTATTCTGGCCATGTGATATCTGGTGTATTAGGAAAAAGCAGAGTGTTTTAGCAAGTAGCCCTCCCTGCTGTCTTCTTAGCTTGTCCCTATTATCCCATTATGCAGTGATTGATAAGCAGGAGATGTTTTAATTATTTTGCTGCTATCCTCACCTCTGACCTTTATTTCCTTCTTTCACTTGACAGACAGAGTGATGAAAGAAAATGTCACTATTACATCCGGGGAAAAGGAGGAACAAAGCAGATGTAGATTGAAAACTACCAGGCAATGGTGGCGGAGCATTCAGTGACACAGCAGAAGCACCCAATTCTATTCCAAACTGCATCTTCACTGTTGAAACTAAACAGAGTGCTTATAGTCACAGCACCATCTCCTTGCCCCTTTGCAATCCTCCACCAAAGAAGTAAAGCTGGAAACAGAAGCTAGAAATATATTTGCCATCAGATACTTAGACAACACCCCCTTCCCCGCCAACACACGCACTCCCAGCCAGTGATCATGTACCTAAGTCACTAGTCTATTCTGAGTTGCCAGCAGGATAGTTAGGCACTGTACCACTGTGTGAATGAGCTTGCAGAGGCAAGGTTCCTAAATCAGAAAACAATGCAATTACTTAGGAGAGCCACCTGCAACCGGGAAAATACTGTCCTTCATCTTTTTATCCATTTTCTCAGTCAAACAGGTTATAATATTTTTAAAGCAACTGTACGTGATGTATGCAGGTTGTTTGAACTCAAAAGAAATGTGTATGCATGGTCAGATTGCTTGTGCTAATTGTGCAGCCAGGAGTAATACCAGGCTTAATGAAACAGAATCAAGCAAGACTAGTAATATGACAGTGGTGGGTTAATTATAAACAACAGCTGTGTCAGGCTATCACAATAATCTGTAGCCTCTCTTGGAAGAAGTGACAGAGACCCTTGCTCAATAGGTCACAGCCTCAGACATAATTATAGTTAAACCTGTGATGGGCAGACAGGAGAACTGCTTGCCTGGGCAGCCCACTCGAGTTAGGCCCTTAGGTAAGAAATCTTTTCAGGTACTTTTCATTAGAGTACATTTGGATGGGGAGGAGGGTAAGGTAGCAAGCAGCTGGCTGTGTTTGAAGACAGGTGTCCTAAGAGTAATTGCCTTTAACAGTACAGTAGCTTGGGTGCATGCTGTAATACATAGCCAGACATGGAGTCAAACATGGGAAAGATAGTAAGGATAAGACCTGGAAAAATCCCACACCTCTACTTTGGACTGGTGATGTGGTTAACTTCAGAGGGGGAGCTGTTTAGTAGCACTGAGTCAGGGGTCTGTGACACAGCAGGAGGAAAAGTACTGGGCTTCCACTGGAAGTTGACACATCTACGGGAGAAGTAAAGGCAGCCAGCCAGTACTTGAGGCACCACTGTCAGATGGAGCTGGGGAGGGTAAGTAAGGAGGAGTAGAAGTAAGCTTAGCTCTCAGACCCTATATTAAAGGCCTTCAGAGAGGTAGCCAGTGAGACTACAGATACTCAAGGAGGGCTACAGGTAGAAGTAATACACTGGTAGTACCTACGTTGTACTGGCTGGCATTTCTTGTCATGGCTCTTGATATTCATTTTGCAGGACAAATGGGCATAATAGGGTCCAACTAGAGAGATGAAAAGTCAGCAAGCAAAGGAGAGTAGTAATGCTGAAATTGAACTCATCCTCATGTCTTGGTGAGTACCTTCACAAGGTGGACCCTGTTTTCTACAAAATCTCACCAAGGCAACACTGATATATAGACTGATATATATGTATTTATACAGCATATATCATGGACAGAAGTACAGTAGGTCAAAAATTAGATAAAACAGCTGGGTGCACAAGACCCGGGATAAAAAAGTGCCCAATCCTGGTAGGCACACTGGTGCCAGGACTGGAAGAAATGACAGTGTAGAGTCCTCAAATTACAGAAACATTCCTACAATGGAGTCAGGCCAGGCCCAGGGGGAGGATGCCCCACCCCCTCGTGTTGTAGAAGGAAGTAGCAGTCCATAAAAATCACAAAAACTGATAGGCAAAAGAAGAGCCATAAAGAAGATAGAGTGGACTATTGAGGATAAGAAATAAATTATTTATTGTTACTATTATGCAAAAAGCCCAGAAATTCCAGACACAAGATATACAAAATGATTAAGAGAGAAATTAGAGGAAAGGAAAATACTTCCATGAGAAAAACTGTCAGAAGCTTCAAATAAAAATTTGTGGTCATTAATTCAGCAGATTTTTGAAAAACAGTATACAGATCAAGATACATTGATCTGTTTGGAAAAAGAAGAATCTGAGGAAGTGGGAAAATATAAACAAAAAAGCCTAGATATTTTTGAAAAGTATAAAAAAGAAATATGGACATGGGAAAGAAAGAGATATTTGATATGGTGCAATATTTATGCAAAGATGAAAGTCAAATTAATCAACATAAAGACGGCAGTCCCAAAGATATTTGAATAGAAACACAGGCAAAGGCATCCAAACATGGAAAATTTCACAATAAAAAAAAATAATATCACAAATAGGGAATGTAGAAAAGCAGATTAGTAAAGTAGAAGTAAAAAAATAGACGTTGAAGTTATGAAGTGCCTGCAAAGTGAAGGATTTGATGCAGAAGGTCTAACATAGGTTACATTGCAGCATGATGGAACTAGTCCCCAAAGTAAGGAGAAACAGGAAGATCAGAAAACTTCTGAAGAAGAAATATGGACATGGGAAAGAAAAATCGATTTAATATGGTCTAATATTTATGCAAAGGAGAAAGCAAAACTAACCAATACAAAAAGAGCAACACCAAAGATATTTGAAGAGAAATACAGGCAAAAGAGTCCGGACATGGAAAATTTTATAATACAAAAAATAAGTAGACAAAGAGGAAAAGTAGAAAAGGAGATCAGTAATGGAGGAGTTAAAGAAAGAGAAACTGAGGTTATGGAGCACCTCCAAAGTGAAATATTCAGTGTAGAAAATCTACCAGATGGGTAGATAACTGGCTCACTGATAAGACCCACTCAGTCAAAATAGGGGAAGCCACCCTAGTAGTAGACCAGTAATGAGCAGTGTATCCCACGGATCGGTCTTGGGACTTCTATTGTTTGGGATATACTTTTCTGAGGTGCAGGCCAAAACCTGTGGTCTGTGGCTGACCAGGTTTGCAGATGACTGCAAGCTGGGTGCTGTCTTAAATTCTCCTTGCGATGTGAACATCCTCCAAGAGGGCCTTACCCAAACAAATGACTGGTGCCAGAAGCATGGCTTCAAACTGAATGCCAGGAAATGAATCATTATCCCTTTTGGGGAAAATGGAGTCCCCATTAATTATCACATTAATAACAATGTACTAAGCATGCAATCAGTCGTGAGGATCATGGGCACCAAGGTTGATAGCAGTCTGACTTTTGACCACCATGTTGCCTCAGTTGTACAGAAGGCTTTCTACATGGGCCACGTTATAAGTAAGAATCTTTCATCCAGGAACAAGGGGTCATAATAACATCCTTGTACTCCTCCCTTATCAGACCCATTATTGAGTACAATGCCCCCTTCAACATGTACCTTGCCAAGCACGTGCAACAGCTGGTGAGACCACAGAGGTTCCTGACCAGGAAAAGCCAGAGTCTCAAACACCTGTCATATACTGATAGGCTAAAAGCCCTGTCCCTCTACTCAGTCTGGTACAGACTGCTCAGAGGTGACCTGTGTCTGGCATACAAGGCCATCTCAGACCCAGCCTTGATGGAGCCGCTGCATATCCGTAAGTCCAACTCCACTTGTGCAACCCACATGTAAGGCCTCAACCTGGTCTGTGACATTACTAGAACTTGTCGGCAGGATAGATTTCTGTCTCAAAGACTCCCCCATCTCTGGAACGGACTCCCTCTCCATGTCAAGCATAGTATCTCTCTAGCCCTCTTTAAGAGGATCCTGGATGACTGGATGGAAAACAGGAAATACACTCCTGTGATCCCACCTGTGTCCCTGCTGGACAGGGGAAAGAGGTGCTGACTTTGTGGAAACATAGGCAAAATTCTTGGCTAGGTTTATAAGGGCCTCTGGGCTAATAGCCTAGTGTCATCCTACGAACCTATGAACGTAATCACCAGAAAAGGATAGATCAATGGAACTCCAAATTAAGGGGAAACCAGTGGAAGAGGAAACAATTGGTCAGGTGCCATATGAAGATATTTTGGAGCCTTCCACTGGAAACCAGTATAAACATTCACTTGAAGCTGGACGACAAGGGAAGGAACAGGAAACTGTGGAAACTCTGACACAGCTAATGTTGAGGAGTGATTGGCCAGTGAGTTCTCTATGATAGAGCAATCAATGGCACAGGATGAAATTGAAGAGAATGTACCACAGGAAGTTGTAATAGAACTTTCTATAGAATGCTGCAGGAAACGGAAAGCAAATAATTTCCCCTCAGTTTAGAAGAAAACGAGAAGAGTTGCTTGACTTAATAGAGATAGATAGACATATTAACATCAATGAAAGAAACAGACTGCAGAAGGTCAATAAAACACAAAAAAGTCAGAATTTTGATGAAACAAATGAACAGTATAATTAGGCCTATCTATAGAAATCCCTGCGATATAACAGAAGTAAATAGGATATATTACTGTGCAGCTAAAGTAATAACTAATAAAGTTCTACCACAAGAACACAGGATAGTGAGGGAGAAAAAGGGGAGAAATCAAATACCATCATGGAAGTATCAAATAGAGAAAACTATAAAGCAACTAGGACAAGAAGTGTCACTGTTAGAAGAGTATAGAAGAGGAAACAGATCAACAAAAATACTTAGAAAGATAGACATGATAAAAGCAATGCACAGTATTAGAACAGATCAGGATCTATCATGTACTATCGCAAATAAACTAAAAATCTCAGCACAGGTGGAAAAACTTAGAAGATACACAAATAAATACAAAGGAAAAGTACAAAATAAACAATTTATTGATGACCCAAAAAAGTTTTATAGAGAATTGGGAAAAAAGGAAAAAGGAATTGAAAGACCCCCAAAAAGAAGAAATAGAAAAAAATTGGAGAAGTATCTATGAAGATCCTGTGGAACATAACAAAGATGTTAAATACAGGATATAACATGGGATGAAGTAACAGCCAGAGATATTGAAACAAAGTTAAGAAAAGCCTCAAACTGGAAAACCCCAGGCCCAGATGCATCTTTACATGACCTAAATATTATAAATTATAAATATTAACATTCCTGCATGAAAATTTAGCCATGAGTAAGAATTATTTATATGTGCACCCCGAACAGACACCAGCCTGGCTAACAACAGGAAAAACAATGCTCCTACTTAAAAGTGAACCTGCAAGTTACCCTAAAAATTATAGACCAATAACTTTCCTTCCGATGACATATAAACTGTATACTGGAATTGATGCCAACAGAGTCTATCATTTAGAAGAAAATTCAATTATGGCAACAGAACAAAAAGGCAACAAAAAAAGTCATATGGAACAAAGGATTATTTGCTGTTAAATAAAGTCATAGTTGATAGCTGTAAAAGGGGGAAGCATTTAAGTATGGCATGGACTGACTACAACAAAGCATTTGATAGTATCCCACATTCATGGATAAAAGAGTGCTTAAACATGTATAAGATACACCCTACACTGATCAACTACATTACAGTGATCATGAAGCAGTGGCAGACCACTTTGCAATTAAGCCAAATTATTATTCCAGGGATAAAAATTCAAAGCGGATATTCCAGGGTGACTCTCTGTCACTGCTGCTATTCTGCCTTGCCCTTAACCCATTAAGCTGTCTACTTAACATCTTCGACCATGGCTATAATTTGGCTCCTAGAAAACAATGAAGTGTAAAGACTTCTAATCTTCTCTTTGTTGATGATTTGAAACTGCATAGCTCATCAGATGAGGAACTGAAAGTACAACTGCAATTTGTCAAAATTTTTCAGATGATATAAGAATGTCATTTGGTCTTGATAAATGTGCAAAAGCAACCTTTAAAGCAGGAAAACTGCAGCACCAATAATGTGATATAAAAAAAAACTTGAGCAAGACGGAGCGCATAAATATTTTGGAATTGATGAAGGGTCAACAATAAAACATGAACAAATGTGATTAAAACTTAGTAAGGACTACTTTAGAAGACTAAAATTAATCCTGAAAACAGCATTGACATCTAGGAACAAAATCCAAGCTATAAACCTATTTGTTCTTTCTGGTCTAACAGTTTTTGAGTGATTGACTGGCCCAAAACGTGTATTATAGATTAGAGAGGAAAACAAGAAGGATGCTTCATGCTCACCAAATGATTTATAAAAATCAGTGCATACCAAGATTATATATTCCCCGTTCTGAATAAGGGATGGGCCTCCTTGAAATTGATTACATGTACAGATCTGCAATCGTGGGTATTCACACATATCTGCTGACCTCACAAGATTCAAATATAGTGAAGGTTTTGAAACATAAGGAGAATAAATCTAAGATGATGTCCCTGCTTAGGCTAGCAGAACCATATCGGTGTCAAGCAGGAATGGAAATCAAACCACAAGTGGATAAAAACCAGTCAGCAACTGAATGTACCAAAAAACAAAAGAAAGAATATAAGGTGAAAGACCAGACGAGAAGGCAAGAAATGTGGAAAATGCATAAATATAGTTGCAAGTATAGAGAACTTCTGGAAGAACCTCATGTTGATCAGGAATGAATACAGGAATGGTTAAGGAGAGGCAAATTCAATCCAAGGGATGTAAGGTTAATATTGGCTGCACAAGATAGTGGGCTATGTACACATTGGTTTTCAAAGTCCATTGAACATGTGTGAGAAATGGACAAATTAAGATTTTGTAAAACAGACTAGGAAACAGTTGCACACCTCTTTGCTGGTTATGACATACTAATGGCAGAAGGACTGTATACTGAAAGGCATAATAATGTGGCAAGACTGTTGCACTGGGGATTGTGCAAACATTATGGTATTAAAGTGGCTGAAAACACTGGAAAAATGAGCCACAAAGCATCATAGAAAATGCTGGTCTACATCACACATCACATGGGATCATCCATTCCCAACAGTTCAAAAGACAGATGTTAGAAAACCTGATATAGTGGTCCAAGAAAAGACGACAAAAGTAGCATTGATTGTTGAAATTGCCACACCCAGTGACTGCAGTGTCCAATATACAGAGAGGCACAAAGTCATAAAATATCAGGATCTGCAGGCAGAAATGAGAGCAATGTGGGAGAATGATGGCCAGATAGTTCCAATAATAGCAGGAGCAACTGGTCTTATAAAAAAGAGTCTACAATCATACTTGTACTTATGTAACTCTGCATGAATTGCAGGAGTCATTACTGGGCACATTTTGGGTGCTGCAAAGAGCACTTTTGGCTGACATGAAAGAGTGAAACAATACTAATTTCATGAACTTTAATCGTACTTTGACTTAGGAATGGGGTTCATTCCTGTCATGGTATTAGAAGCCCAAAAGATTTGGAGAAATTAAAAAGGGAGGCATAAAGCATAGTAAAAGATGGCTTAAGCAGAATTTCTGTTGGCTTGAAATTGAAAAGGATATAACAAGGTACAGCAAAACATTTGAGCAGTTCCTGAAGTTTGGAAGGCTGGAGACAAAGCCAATGCTGCTTTGATGCCTCGCTTTTTATTGAGGAACAATTTCATAGGGTAACTATGGATATTATGGAACCACTGTGTGGAGCAAGTTTTACAGGTAAGAAATATATCCTGGTAGTTGTGAGTTATGCCACTAGGTTCCCAAAGATACAGCTCTGTCTTCCATTCAAGCAGACAAGATAGCAAATGCTTTGCTAGACATTTTCAGCAGGGTAGGTTTTCCTAGGGAAATACTGGCAGATAGAGGTGCCAGCTTTATGTCAGGTCTACTGGTATGTTTACAAACATGCACCTACCCCCTAACATCCACAGACAAATGAACATCCACAGACAAATGGTCAGGTGGAGAGGGTTAACTCTACACTGAAGACTGTGTTGATGGCATTTTTAGACCATTTCCAGAGGGAGTGGGAAAGTATATGCCCAATCTTTGCTTTGCATACAGGGAGGTGTTCCAGCAATCCAGATGCTTTTCAACCTTCTAACTAATGTATGGTCACAGTGTAAGGGGGTTCCTGGCTTTAATCTGTGATGAGCGGGAGAGTAAGTGTGAGTTCCACAAGGAGATTATTGTGGTATATATTCTAAACATTAGGACTTTGCTTAGGAAGCTCATAGGACTTGCTCAGGGGCACCTAGCACAGGCATTAGAACAGCACAAGGTCTGGTATGTCAGGACCTGTAAAGTCAGAGAGTGCTTTGTAGGGGAATTGTATTCCGTCCTGTGAGACACAGGCTGCAGATGGTCTGTCAGGGCCCTTTCACCACTGTGAAAAAGATGAGTGATGTCAGCTACATGATAAAGTTGTCAGGCAGGAGGTCAAATGATGTCAGCTACATGATAGAGTTGTCAGGCAGGAGGTCAAATGATGTCAGCTACATGATAGTGTTGTCAGGCAGGAGGTCAAAGTGCTGTCTCTATTATGTTAACATGATAAAGCCCTATCTTGACAGAAAGGACCTGGTACTCAGTATCTGAGGAGAGTTGCAGGAGGAATCAGGGGAAGTAGACCTCCTTGAAGAAGCTCATTCTGACACCTCATTGGATGGGGTGGGCCTATTCCCACAACTAGCTTCTAGCCAGGCTTCAAAATCCAAGCAATACTGTATTAATTTGGGGATATGCTTACTGGTAAGTCAGGGTTTACCCTACTAGTTGAGCACAATTTAAAGAGCCATGGTGACCACTTAAACAATCTCCCTATAGTGTGCCTGAAAGAGTTAGGCAAACTTGGAAAGTGGAACTGAAGGACCTGTTGCTACTGGGAGTAGTCCAGGAGCTCAGCAGTCTCTGTGCCTCAATTGTGGAATTGTGGGAATTTGGGATATATTTACTGGTAAGGCAGGGTGTGTCCTACTGGTGGAGCACCACATAGACACAGGACCATGCTGACCACTCTGAAGATGTCCTTATATTGTGTCTAAAAGTTAGACAAACTCTGAAAGAGGACTGAAAGACATGTCAGAACTCTGAGTAATCCAGGAGTCCAACAGTCCCTCTGCCTCACCACTGGTGTTGCTAAAAGAAAGATGGCAGCATCCAGTTCTGTGTGGACTTTGGTGCACTTAACTGTCACAAAGTCAGATGCTTACCTGATGCCCAGGATAGATGAAGCTTTAGAGCAGCAAGGTATGGCTAAGTAACTACTATTGTCTTGACCAAGGGTTTCTGGCAGGCAGCCTTGACACCTGCAAACATGGAGAGATCAGTATTTGTTACCCCTTTTGGGTTCACAAAAATGCCTTTTCATATGATGAATGCCTCAGCCACCTTCCAGAGGTTGGTAGATACTTTGTGTGAAAGGCATTTACCATAGATGGAGGTGTGCTGGAAGTAAGTGTTCATGGTAAGAATGATGAAAGACTCAGCTCTGTAAGTGGGTGTGAAAGATGGAAGCCCATATCCAGGACAGCAGTACATGTTTATTTAGCTCTGTAAGTGGGTGTGAAAGATGGAAGCCCATATCCAGGACAGCAGTACATATTTATTTAGCTCTGTAAGTGGGTGTGAAAGATGGAAGCCCATATCCAGGACAGCAGTACACATTTATTTAGCTCTGTAAGTGGGTGTGAAAGATGGAAGCCCATATCCAGGACAGCAGTACATATTTATTTAGCTCTGTAAGTGGGTGTGAAAGATGGAAGCCCATATCCAGGACAGCAGTACACATTTATTTAGCTCTGTAAGTGGGTGTGAAAGATGGAAGCCCATATCCAGGACAGCAGTACATATTTATTTAGCTCTGTAAATGGGTGTGAATGATGGAAGCCCATATCCAGGACAGCAGTACATATCTATTTAGCTCTGTAAGTGGGTGTGAAAGAAGGAAGCCCATATCCAGGACAGCAGTACATATTTATTTAGCTCTGTAAGTGGGTGTGAAAGATGGAAGCCCATATCCAGGACAGCAGTACATATTTATTTAGCTCTGTAAGTGGCTGTGAAAGATGGAAGCCCATATCCAGGACAGCAGTACATATTTATTTAGCTCTGTAAGTGGGTGTGAAAGATGGAAGCCCATATCCAGGACAGCAGTACATATTTATTTAGCCCTGTAAGTGGGTGTGAAAGATGGAAGCCCATATCCAGGACAGCAGTACACATTTATTTAGCTCTGTAAGTGGGTGTGAAAGATGGAAGCCCATATCCAGGACAGCAGTACATATTTATTTAGCTCTGTAAGTGGGTCTGAAAGATGGAAGCCCATATCCAGGACAGCAGTACATATTTATTTAGCTCTGTAAGTGGGTGTGAAAGATGGAAGCCCATATCCAGGACAGCAGTACATATTTATTTTATGCTTTTGGAGCCACTTTGTACTTAGCAGACAAGCTACTGAAATAGACTTGAAGCGCACTTTCTTGCTGTTACTTTACCCTTGGGTGCTAGTGGTGGAATTCAAACTGTATCTGTGCCAGACCAGGGTCACATTTAGGGGCAGTGGTTGCAGCTCGCCTTCATATCTGGTGGCAGTGGTACCACACATCCTCCACATTTGATGGTAGTGGTGTCATGCTACCTCCAGACTAATGACCAAACTTGCTCTTAAAAAAAAAACAAGTAATTCTTCAGTTCCTGTTGTTTCAGCCCCACAACAGCCTAACATGAAGCTTGCTTTATAGCTTCCAGGATTTGATATCTGAATGCCAGCCTCATACAAAATCACACATCTGGCTTCAATGTACCGTATTCTTTTTTCATATGCTATTCATATAATATGAATTGAACACAATGTTATTTAAAACATGGTCATCAGACTCAGTGTTGCACTTCAGCAGTGCATAACAGTGATGTGTGTAGCTTATGCATGCATGGTGTGTCGCTGTC
The DNA here is from genome assembly GCF_019279795.1 of Protopterus annectens. NCBI lineage: Eukaryota > Metazoa > Chordata > Ceratodontiformes > Protopteridae > Protopterus > Protopterus annectens. The sequence goes on from NC_056739.1 coordinate 1,145,155,513, forward strand.
ATATAGAGTGATTGCATGCATGAAGCAGAGGTTAGCATTCACATTCAGCTGTAAGGCAATTATTTAGTATTCTAAAGCTACAACTTTGGATTTGCATACATAACAAACATTATGTTCACAAACACACACACACACACACACACACACACACACACACACACACACACACACACACACACACACACACACACACGCGGACACTCAAACACTGCAAGCAGTCTTTTAAAGCAAAACACTATGGCTGATCGTTGTTAAAGTATAAATGCCAGTAGAGCATTTGCTCTACTGACCTATTGGGAGGGGGGCAATCGATACCTCTTCTACAGTGCTAATTCCTTTCCGAATAGCTTGCACCTGGGCAGCCTCTCTCTTTTTCCCACCCTAGCTATGATTTTGCTGATTAGAACCATCTTTTGAAAAATAACCACCAGAAATTATAATGTAGTCATTCCACTGTTCATGTCAATGATCAGGTAAGTCAATGAAAATTGTTCTGTCTTCTGTATCCTCTTAGTGATGGGTGCCACTAAATTGGAAAGAATACAAAAATACTACACAAAGAGGTTATTTTCACTGAAAATATTTAAAAGAGGTTGGCTGCATTGAATCTTCAGTCTGTGACTAGAAAATACAGATTTAATTTGGGGATTTAAATTAAGCATGAACAACTGGGTTCAATCTTAGATGCTGAATATTCTGACTATTGTCTTGGAATGAGAAATAAATATTCTTGACAACTTGACCACTATAATAATAATAAAAAAAGAATAAAAGGAATTATTTTCACGATAGAATTGCTAGGTAGTAGAACATTTTTCCAATTTTTATAAGGAATCAGAAAACCTAGCTTAGTTTAAAATACACTCATATACATTTTATAAGGCTAAAGTCTTAAGCAAGACAAAATGTAGCAAGGCCACTAATTAAATGACTGGGACTTTCAGTTATTGTAAACATTGAAACAGTGAAAACAGCTAGCAGAAACTAAATTAATGAATAAATCAGATGAGAATGCGCAGCCATACAGCTGATGTAAGTGAGTGGAGCTGCATAAGTGTGCAGTTTAGAGGGAGCAGTGCAGAGAATGTGGAAAACTATATCTGTTTGCAGTTAGTAGCGTAGTTGAGGTGGTGGTGATAAACAAGGAAACATCATGAAGAGGAAGCTAAGCAGGCTATATGTGTGACCTAAAAGATGGCAACTTCACACTTGTTAGGTATGAATCCAGATATAAGGAATGCAGATATAGGAAAGTGATAATGTTGGTACCAGTAGATTGTATGATGACTAGTTAATCCACACTTGGTCTGAACTACACATAGATTAACAAGTCTCTTTAAAGGAGATCTGACATTCTCTAAGGTGCAGCTAAATCAGAGTTTATTACATTAAGGAGCGAGTACAGTAGATGCATTTATAGCATAAGGAAATAGAAAGCATTGTCCCACTTTATTCCAAGTAGCACATCAAATGCCTGCTTGAGCACACCATTTTATTCAAAAGAGCACTCAACATAGGTTCATATGTAAGCACTAGGCTAGTTGCCCTTGCTGCCCATTTTAAGCCTAACCAGTTTCTCTTTTTATGCTCAAATTAGCCTATACCATTTGGATAGAGACTGGTCTTACCCATCCCATGGCTGATAATTATATATTAACCCTAAAGAGAATAACTGGGATCATGACACACATAATTTGAGGGGACCCATGCATGGGATAAAGTATTTAGGAGCTGTCTCTGTCCATTAGTAGTACAAGGGGCAGTCCTGGGGTAAATTTTCTGTTTTCCATCCTTAGATCTAAATTGCACTTGAATATGGACAGGGATGAACTTTGTTTTATGTGAATGGGGAGTCTATTACAGTGGTATCCTCTGCGAGATATACCTGCAAGTCATTCTGCTGATGTTGAAGAAGAGGTTTAAATCCCTAGACAGAGTATTTCTGATGCCATTTGACTTGCTGATGTGCATTAAATCCATCAGTACTGGGTCAGAGAATACCTTGTATGCCAGACACAGGTCACCTGTTAGCAGCCTTTAGGGCTGTGAGTATAGTGACTGGGCTGTAAGTCGGTCCATGTAGGACATGTTGTTTAGACCTTGTACCCTTTTAGTAAATTATATCTGTGGGCATTCCAGTTCTTGCATGTGTCTGAACAAATGCATGCCAAAGGGAGCATTGTATTCAATGACTGGCATAATAAGGGCTGAGTGAAGGGGACAATGACATCCACAGACCTAGGCACAATCCCTTTGTTTATTAACTGTGCAAATTAGAAGGACTTTCTTACAACAATGGACACATATTTTTCAAAGGTTAGATCACTGTCAACATAAGTTCCCAAATCCAGAACAAATGGGTCAACATTTATGGGCATATTGTCAATTTGGTAGTTCCCTGAGTTAGATGACTTCCTAAAGGATGCAATATTGCATTTTTTGGCATTTAGTTTCATCCATGATGTTGGCACCGGTTCTTTATTTGGGACAAACTTTCTAGCAGGATGGCTACGTCATTTGAGGAGTCAACAGTTCCTCCTAGCTTGCAGTCATCTGCAAACTTAGTCAGCCAGAGCCCTTTGGTGTTGACTTTTACTTCAGAAAAGTAGATGCTAAACAGGAGAGGGCCCTGCACAGAAGCCTGGGGGACTCTACTAGTGGTGAATGGTCTCTTTGTGGAGGTAATTTACCTATTTTGTTTATTGTGTCCTATCTGTGAGCCAGCTGCCAATCCAGAGGGTGAAATAGGGGTTTATTCCCATTTTATTTACCTTTTCTACTATGCCTGAGTGGGGAATTGTGTCAAAAGTTTTGGACAGATAGAGGTATGGCGTATGTACCATTTTGTTTTCATCCATTCCTTTGCTGACCTTATCAAACAAATCCACCAGGTGGAGGTAACATGACCTGCCCTTGACAAAGACAAACTGAGCTGGATCCAGTGTTTACAGGTTCCATATGTCCTCATTGATTAGTTCCATGGTAAGTTTTTCCATGGCTTTGTATTAGAGGCTGGTCAGACATATGGGTTTATAATTGCCTGGGTCTGTGGAAGGTCCTCCCTTATGCAGGGGACTCAGTGTAGCTGTTCTCCATTCACTTGGTACAAAACTTATATGGTTTCTGAGATTGAACTGTGTTGTTAGAGGTGTGGCTAAATCATGCTTCATGCTATTTAAATGGATCCAGGGATATTGTCAGGACCCATTGAAACAGTATTTTTAGTTGTTGATAGCACTTTTAGGAGTCGGTCTTGTATGATATCTGAAGGTGAGCCAGTTTCAGGTATATTTTGAGGGAAAAGCAGGGGGGGGAAGAGGGGTAAAGTTAGAGCTAAATTCATTGGTCACTAAGTTCGCTATAACTTCATTCTCAGCACATGTGACATTGTTTACAATCAGCTCAACACAGCACCTTTGAGATTATGAACATAACTAAAAAGGCCTTGTGATTGTCTTTGGCTTGTATAGCTATTTTAGCCTCAAACCAGGTTTTGGTGGGTTTTATTAAGCTCCTGAGTTGTTTGTTTATTTCAGTGATAAGGGCTCTAACATTCTGGGAATTACTATTCTTACTTTGGTCAAAACTCTTTTCCTTTTATTGTAAAGCTTGTTGATATTATGGTTCAACTATTTGGGCTTGCTTCTGGGGTTTTCCCTGCACTTTTTCCTACAGGTTGTCGAATGTGTCATTGCCGAAATGAAAAGCGCGAAAAGGCAAAATAGTGAAGCGGCTTTTCACCAAATTCTTTCCCTGGGAAAGAATTTGTTTGGCCGCTTTTGCTACTTTGTCTTTTCGGCACTGTAGTGCGATCTCAGAGTTGGCATATTTAAGTAGGTGGGGTGTGGGGGTGTGGGGAAAGTCCCCCACATTATGTAATGTATTACAGGGTTTTTAATTTTTGTTTCGGAACAGCAATGTTTTTTCCTTGGAAAAAAAAAACGCTGTTCTGATGTTTAAATGTTGTAAGCTTTCGCTTACATGGGGTCGATTATGTGTTGTTCGCTCTTCTGAGCGTGCAATATCATAATATAGACCCTCTGCAGCTGCTTACATACTGGTATAGTGTGGTGGTGCATATTCATTGAAGTTAATCGGGTTTGGTGGGGATTAGAACCTTGCCAATGTATCACTTAACAGAAGGTAGCTTATCTTAAAGAAATTTCTGAAGGTACCTTAGGTGGAAGGGATGTCTGGTTTCAATATTATTTCAGAGGAGACTGCTTTATGGTCAGACTTAACAAGTGATGAAGATACGCAAGGTAATGGTGCAATGTGCTCTCCTATTATTAAGGGCATGATCCAAGATTTAATCTCCCCCAGTGGGTACTAACTAATTGTTTCAGGGCATTTGTACTGACAAGATCCAGGAATCTCTGTGCTTGTGCACCAGTGGTGATACAGGTTTTCCAATTTATAGTTAGATAGTCTAGGTCATCTAGGAAAATTACATAGGGTTTAATATTGAGTGATTCTAGTTTCTGTAGATAGGCATTGTGGCTTTCTTGTGTCATAGAAGGAGTTCTATAGCTAGCTAATATATGGTATGGAACCTTCCTGATCATTTATTTGCACATGAAGAAGCTCTAGTGATGCTTTACCAGCCTTGATGTGACTCTCTTCTGGATGTAGATTCAGACACCTCTACCTTTTTTCCCATCCTATGCAGTAGCTGGTCTAAACATGTGGAAGGCATTGAAACCCAGCATAACTTGAGTATTCAGTGCTATTTTAAACCATGCCTCATTCACTACATAAACGTCAATGTCCTCCAGATTGAGAAGGACTTGTAGGGAGTGGAGTTTCTTCTTTAGACTCCTAGTATTGATCAGTAACACATTTATATTTTCCTTTGCTTGTTTAGTTATGTTGGTAAGTTTATCCGGTTGACATTGCCTAAAAAAGGCAATATGGGGGACGGACCTTTGCCACTAATCAAAACCCTAGAGGGGACAGATGCAGGCTATCCCTGGTGAAGCAGTATGGTCTATCGATTATATCCTCCCATGGTGATGAATGAAGCCACAAACTTAGCCAATTATTGAAGCCAATTATTTTTTGCTCATATCATGGGATCATCCTTGGAGAAGATAGAATGCTGCATCTAGCCAAATTTCAAGAAGTCAAAGAACTTAAAACCAGAAACTTGTGCTGTCCAACCATTGCCAGGCGTTTATCTTGTATCTGATGAAGAGACCATGGATCATCCAATTCAGGTGCCTGCCCTTGCTGTCATGACCACTTTGGGCATGCAGTTTGCGCAGTGTCTAAGGCTGAGATAATATCCAATGAGGATTAGTAGGGGAACCTTGGCTGGTAATTTTGGAAGGCCTAGAAAGGTTCTGCAAATTTTAGTGAGAGAAGAAATCCCAGATTCATTAATAGAGTACACCAGGGTTCAGGACCTCTGAGGTTTGTCATGGCAGATGTTCCTATTAAGAATAAACAGAGAACAAGACATGTTACTCCTATTGGGAAGGACCCCCAAAAGGAATGACAACATTTTATCCAAGGTCTTTTTAATGCCCTGGTGACTCTGAAACCAACTCAGAGTTTGGCAGTCTCTTCTCATATAGGAATTCTTTCTACTCCCACCCATTCATAAAGTACTAGGGAGACTTCTGCTTCTGATGAAGAAGATTTAAATTCTGGTGATGAGTCTTTAACTTAATTGTCCCTGACAGCCACCTCACACTGTTGGTTCTCATGAGGAGGACTCTCTTTCCCCTAATTCTCCAATGAAGGAACTTTCTTTTGGGGATAATATCTTTAAAATGATGGAACATTTTCAGTTGGAAAGATCTCAGATGTAAGATGTTCAAAAAAAGATATCATGACCTCCTCCCGATGGATTTCCCCTGAACTTTCTACAGTGCCCCCTGTCCTTGAGGCCCTGTATGACACCTTCACATATACTTCTCAAGTCCCTGAGTCTCAGCCTCCTGCCCTTAAAAGGTCTGAGAGGTTTTGTAAGGTGTCTGAGGCTTGGAAGTTTCTTTATAAGCATTCCTCTTCAGACCCTCCTGTCATTTCTCTCTCAGCTGACAAGCCCAGAAAACTTCTTGCTTCTTTGAAAGTCTTGCCGGAAGACAAGAATAGCAGAGCCATGAATAGGTATGGCAAGAAGGTGTATACCCTGCTACATTTAGCTTTTAGGGCAATCAGTTATCAAACACATATGACCAGATAAGTGCTTTCTGTTTTTTCCATACAGGGAGGGGGGGGGGTAGCTGAAATGCTTGATATGAGTAAAAAGACTTCCACTCTTTCTTTGCCCAGTTCTGCTTCTGAAGTAGCTCAACATTCAGTTAAGTGTAGTTGTGATGCCTCTGATACTTCATCTAGGTTGACTGCATCAGGGTCAGTTATTAGAAGGTTTTCTTGGGTTAGGCTTCAATCTCTTCCAGAGATGTCAAGACAACATTATTATATTCTCTTCTGGATACCCAAAATTTGTTTGTTTCTGCTGCTGCAGACCTGTTTAAAGCATTGCAAGACAAGAGTGAGGTCATGGAGGATCTTAAATAGATTTTTCTTTTTCCTGTTCCTAAGTAACAAAGGAGCTGTCTTACCAAATTAGGTCCTTTTGTGTATAAATGTCCAAGACAGCTCTTAAAATGTAAAAGATTTTCTAAAATGACTTTTATTTTATTTATTTATTTTATTATTTTATTTCACATTTGTTGACCGGGAAAGTCCGACTGGATACATGTCCATTTTCAGCGGAGGCCCGGGGAGAAAAGCTCCACAGTGAATGAATATAATGCATTGAGATAATACATAGGACTCAGTAACAAAACAATACATAGAACTAAAGAACAAACAAAACAAATTAGTTTCCTATACTAGAAAATGGTACAAAGGAGATGTAGTAAAAATAAGTTGATCATAAACAATATCAGGGATACAAACATATTAATACTGCTTCTAGCATGCTGATTCTCCATCTAGTCTAACCATTTCAGTTTAGAGGATGCATCTAGGGAAGTATCTATACTTGTCTGAGAGAGGATTAGTCAGGACTTGAGCATTGACAGAGCCAATATAACTTTAGATGTTGATTTAACCTTTTTGAAAACGCATAGGGAGGAAGTGCAGGAAAGGCTGGGAGGAAGGGAGTTCCATATTTTGCCAATGGCATTGCTAAAAAGTGAGTCACCACCTACATTGTTTGCTTTGACTGTTTGAACTAGTAGCTTATTGGAGGAGCAGACTACTGAGATTATTATAGGGCCTTATTAAGTTATTCAGCGCTGGAGTTTTGTCAGGTTGGTTCAGGATTTTAAATGCTTCCATAAGTTGGGTCTGCTGTAGCAGGTTAGTGAGTTCTAACCAACCTAAGTTTCTTAGGTTAACACAGTGGTGTGTTCTATAGGGCATTCCTGTTGCAAATCTAGCAATCTGATTATAACAGCGTGTTAGTTTGTTTATTTCCACTGTTTTAAGATTGGTGAGTATAGGGGAGGCATACAGGAGGGTAGAGAGAAGATGTGCATGGTCACTTTCTTAGAAAAGATTTGATCCGGTATAGAGACACAAGTTTTTTATTAACGGTTTTGATGGTCTGATTAATATGGATATCAAATCTAAGTCTGTTATCTATGGAAACTCCTAATAGTTTGGTGTAGGAGTCTGGAGAGATAACAGTCCCATTTTTGGATTGTATAGAAAAGGATAGAGGTGTGGTCTTTTGAGTGGGTTGGAAGAGTAGTAATTTGGTTCTCTACTGCCCTGAAACATGTTTGGGTTTTAGAGATAGCCATGAAACCAATCTAGAACTTGTTTGTCTAGTTGGAGATTTTCTAGTGTATGATGTAGTAGCTGGTGGTTCACCTTGTTCATGGTAAGATAATGAAGGAGTTGTTTGTGTATACACTTTTTTCTGAAAAATCAAGTCATGACTCTAGAGGGCAAAAGTCGTTCAAGAGAAGCCTGCTTCCGTTTGATCTTCCTGGTCCTCTAAGCCATATTCCTCTTTTTCAAAGACTGTCTCTTTCCTTTTCCATTTGGCAGAAAATTACAGAAGACAAGTGGATTCTGTCTGTAATTAACAAGGGCTAAGCAAATCGTGTGGAAGTCTCTTCCTCCCTTTTCATGCCTTCCTCAACCTCCTCCTTGGAAGTTGCCTCATTTTCCACTACTAATTCAAAATCTTTTGGCTCAGGGCACTATGCAGCTGATTCCTACTTGCCAGAAGACAAGCGCTTATGTGTTTTGTTTTTAGGATGTTTTAGTTCCCAGGAAGGACAGTATTTGGAGTTCAATTCTAGAGCTCTCCTTTCTCAACATTTTTTGAAAGTTCCCTCATTCAAAATATTAACTCATCAGTCACTGTTTCTAATGTTTCTACCTCAGGCTTTTCTGTTTTTTTCTAGACTCAAAGGATATTTATCTCAGTATTCCTATTTGACTCTTTTCAGGAAGTTTTACAGTTCTCTGAATCTTCTTTACATTGTCAGTTCTTTGCTTTGCCATTTGGTCTTTCTACAGCCCTAACGGTGTTTACTAAATATCTAGCCCTTACCATAGACTATTGCAGACTTCATGACATTCAGATATTTCCTTACCTGGATGACCCTATCATTTAAGCTCCTTCTTAGCAGGATTTTCTGCAGGACTTGGAATTCACAATGGTCCTGCTTCACAATGTAGGCTTCACTCTAAATCTAAAAGAGTTAGTTCTGTTGTCTTCTTATGACCTGTTTTTTTTTGGGTTGCAGAATTCAGACTCTTACTGTGACAACTTTTCTTCCTCCTCTCCAGGTCCTTTTTTTGACAACTTTCTTTCAGTACCTTCTAGTTCCTCCATCCACTTAGAGTGTATTTACAGATGTTTCAGACATAGCATGGGGGGCTTGTTCCAACTAAATCAGGGTCCAAGGGGTTTGGCCTCCACAGAAGGTGAAAGAGCATGTCAGTGCCATGGAAACAAAGTCTTTGATCCTGGCTCTTCAGGCCCTGTGTTACCTCTGGTCGCCAGGTTCACTCATGGTACTTATGGAGAACAACACTGTTATGTGGTACTTAAACAAAGGGGGTGGGGACAAATTCTTACCATCTTTGCAAACTGACCCAAATAATATGGGACATTGCCATTCATTGTATCTTGATTCTTCATTCCTTTCAGGCACCATTTTTCTGAAGATGTACTTCAGGTTTTGCAGGAGGCAAGGAATCCCACTGCTAGAAGATTTTATGTAGCTAAGTGGAAAATATGTCGTACTTGGTGTCGCAGCAATGAACAGGAACCAGTTTTGATGGTTATTCCTACTTTTTTTGATTTGTGTGAGTTTCTCAATTCAGGTCTGCCATACTTTCATATTAAAGCTCATTTGTCAGCCATTTCTGCCTGTCTGTCAATGGATATACCACTTTCTTCTAGATTTGAGGTCAAATAGTTTTTAAAAGGCATCCTTCATATTAGGCCTCTAAGGAGACCCATTCCTCCTTGTGGGACCTAAATAATGTTCTTATAAAACTGACCCAAACATCTTTTGAACTAGAAGCTACTTCTACTTTGAAATTGTGCTCTTGGGAAACTCCCTTGTTGGTGACTTTCACTTCATCTAAAAGACTTTCTGAACATCAGGTTGTTTCTATGAGTTAAGAACAGATAAAATAGATGCTTGCTTTTTTATGAACCAATGATGTATTTTTCCTCCTTTTCTAGATTTTCATAGAGACTCTTGAACCAGTGGTCCCTTAGAACCAGTCCTAGATTTATGCCTAAAGCAATCGATGAATCTTAGAATCAGGCTTCTCTCCTTCTTTTCTTTTCCACAAAATCATAGCGAGAGTATCCTTATTTCTTTACATTTGCACCAACAGCTCAGATACTATCTGGATATTAGAAAATCTGAGAAGATTTCTGTTTCTTTTCAGGACAAGAAATTGGGTTTGACTGTTTCCAAGCAAACAGTTTCTTCCTGCATCTCTAAAGCTGTTTCATTTTTTTATTCTTTTCAAGAGAAACAGATTGCTACTTTTGTTTGAGTGCATTCTACTATGTACTATGTGCATTCTTCTGGAACTTTATTTTTGTAAGGGTCCTGATACTAGACCTATTCTGGGAGCTGATACTTGGTCTTTTTTCTATACTTTAGTTTACGTTAGGTGTGTTTTCAAGGCCCAGAGTTCCCTCTTACTCCTCCCATCTTTACAGTAGCTTTAGTACTACTGCTTCTATAGTTAGGAATAGTGTAACAGTGATTTAGGAAGAATGTAGTACAGTTGTGTAAGAAGTTACCATAACAGTAGATGTCCTGCTTATCACTATTGCAGCATTTCATCCCTCCCTCCTTCCCCCTGTTTCTTCTTCCGTTCTCTTCTGTCACTGAGGAGACTCCTTTTCCTTTTTCTGGATATACATGCACCATATTCTTCTGTGCCTCCTCTGCCGCTCCTGTTCTTCTGAAACAATTCATTTTAGAGGGTTTTGCACTTGTGAGTCGGGTATGTACCCCATGCTTTCAGAAGTAGGGCATATATCTGACATATGGCACATGGAAGGGCCCAAGCTTTGGTATGCTGGCTAGACATATGGATACCCTTGGCAGGATATCACTAGAGTAAGGAATACTACAGCAGTGATAAGTGGGACATATACTGTTATAGTCAGCTATTACAAAACTGTAGTTGCAATACTAAGATAATGAGACATGAATATATGTATTTATTGAATTTTGTTGAATGTGATAGTGGACTGATCCTAGAGGACTCTTTTCAGCCACAGCCTGGGGTTGCAAATAACTAGTGCAATAAAACAGAAGGCTTACTGTTACACAGATAGCAAATATGAGGTAGATATTGCAATATGATTAGGAAGGTTATGCAAAAGTTGTTTGTACAGCAGAATAATATGTCATAAAGCAGTGGAATAGGTGCAGTACAAACATACACATTTACTGTACATACATACATACATGCATACATACATATCTTGATGCACTGCATTGCCTAGGTGAGAGTCATATGATACGCAATTTCATGGTATTATGTATCATTTACATTATGTATTCAGTTTACAATAATTATTATATACAACATGTGAAATTTAAAATTGCATCAGTTGATAAAATGACTATGGAATCTAAAGGGAGGCCTGTCTGGGGATTACAGGACTGGAGAAAAATAATCAAGTAACTTTAACTTTGATGGAAATGTGTAAAACTGATATGGCAGATAGGTGGTTATGTAGTTTGAGTTTAAATTCCTTAAGTGAGGAGTTTGAATGGATATTAGGGATAGGGAATCTCATAAACTGGGATAAACAAATAAATACATTGCCCAAAGAGCTCCACAGCAAGAACATGTTCCTTTATTAAAAAGTTACACGCAGAAGTTTTTGCATATCAGTGCTTCCACAGATGTACTAAGAGATGGAGCAAGGACAAAATGGAGCATATATAAAGCAAATAAGTAACACGTCAGTTAATCAGTCGAGCAACCAATTTTAAAATATCAGTTAGCCAGTATATATATATATATATATATATATATATATATATATATATATATATATATATATATATATACACACACACACACACACACACACACACACACACACACACACACACACACACACATATATACATACTTGTAATATGCAGTCCTGGGCCAATAAATATATTACATTTCATTTTCGTAGAGATCTAGATTTAAGAACTGCTTTGAAACTGCAAATACTATTCAAACTGGGTGAACGATCAACCCTTAAAATAAATAACCATTTGATTCAAAAATAACTCATCACCACCTGTCTTATCCATCTTTATATTCTGTATAACACTGAATATAAACACATGTTTAGGACCTTTACTTTTAAAATGCTTATACAATGCATTATTTCCACCCCTTTGTGTATATCAGAATAATGTTTCAGATCATGTCCTTCAATTTCCTATTAATCTTTCCAACATAAAATGCTGAACACTTTTTACATCTGGCTAAATGTATAACATTTATGGTTTAACATATGGCAGAGGTATCAAACATGAATTCTTTCTTTGTTACTGGATGAATAAATACATTATTGCTAGCAATATACTTACAAACAATACTGGTGTGTACCCTTCCTTCCATTTTAGTAATATTTTGTTCCTTATAACCAAGCTGCTTCTTTGGATTCACTGAATTCTTGTAGAGAAACTTGGGAGAATTGGAAAGGTTAGCATACAGACCTTCAGTAGACCTTAATATAACCCAATGTCTTTTTTATAAATTTCCCTTATAAATTTAGTATTATTATTATAAACCAGAGAAATAGGTATATTTGATAGATTTATGTCTTTTCAATCTCGTATTGACCATATTACCTAAATTGCCTTAATTAGGTCCTGTGTCACTTCTGTTTAACAGAACGTGTTCCTTCACTCAGAGAGAAAATTTCTAATCATAGCCCCTGGATCTAAATTTGATTTCTAATTTATTCATTTGAGTGTTGAAAGATTCTTCATTGGTTGTTGTTCTAGATGTTCTAATCATTTGGCCCCTCACTGTATTTGTAAAAAACATGCTTAAAATACTATTTCAATGCAACTATGTCACATTTCTCAACTCTTTTTTATGAATGGCTGTTTCAATTATATTGCCATCATAAAAAAGGCATACATCTAAAAAATATGTCTCATTTACTAGAAAGACATTTTAAAATGGAAAGAATCTGAAATGTTATTTATTTATTGTTTATTGCTTCAGTTCCGATCTCATTAGGAATAAAAGTAGACAAAGATTTGATATCAAGCATAACAAAAGTGGGTTTAAGAGATGTATTATCTAATTTCCATTTAGATAATTGAGTTAGAAGGTCATAGCTATCCTTACTAAAGCTAGATACATAATTAAGCAGGAGTTTTAAAACGTTATCCAAAAATATAGATAAGAGCTGTGTTACCAGCTCCCTAAATGGGACAATTGCTCCTATGAATCTCATAAATTGGGACAGAAGATAGAGATGGCCTGTTTAGAGATAGTGAGTATATTAGATGATAGCATTATTTGCACAAGAACACAAACATAAGCAGTTGTGATTTAAAGTCTCATTGAGAGCTGTGAGAATATATGGTTATAGACGACATTGTGAATCAGAGTGAGAAGGAGTAGAGGAGATTATTCTTTTTTTTTAAAACAAGTTTATTGTTTTTAACATACAAAATAAATATCATAACAATCTATACAAGCAATTAAAATGTAAATAGTTATAACATTTGATAAAACAACCAAAATATTTACAGAGACATCCACTACAAATCAAATCAATTGATTAAACTGTAATGTCTTACTAATGAAACTAAGACTTTTTTTAACAGGTTTTGTAAAAGCCATCCCATATAGTATAGTAAGACGTTTTTCAGTAGTTCTTGACTTTATTGTCATTAGTTCCATATGACACACTTCAGTCATAACATTTTTTAAATTCATTAAATGAAGGAGGAGGAGTATCTGAAATCCAATTTCTGGTTATTATTTTTTTCTAGCCACTGCTAGAATGAGACCATAATAAGGGAAGTTTAACTTTTTTAACACTTTTAGGAACAGGAGTGTTAAATAATATAAGTGATTTAGAGACACCAATATGAAATTATCTGTGAAAAGAGCCTGCAAAAATCATTAATTAACATCCAATATTCCTTCAATTTTATACAGTCATAAAACATGTGCCCAATCAGCATTTATTTCTACATTACATCTCTTACATAAGTTATCTTTATTGTTTATTTTATTCATCATTAATGGTGTATAGAAAGATCTATGTAAAATTTCCAAGTAAAAAAGTCTCCAATTAATGGAAAAAGTAGTTTTATAAGCAGATTCCAATATATATTGTTTATCTTGTTGTTTGGTGATTTACCATTAATGGAAATGAAATAATTCCAATAAGTATCTGAACTGTAATGAGTTTTCTTTTTTCTCCTTTAAAATTTTAAATTTATGTATGTTGGGAAAGAAACTTAAAAAAAAACCCTTAATTTTTAAAACCCTAAATTTTTTGGTTAAAAATTTAAAAAAATCCAAAGGTGGAAGGGATGTCTGGTTTCAATATTATTTCAGAGGAGACTGCTTTATGGTCAGACTTAACAAGTGATGAAGATACGCAAGGTAATGGTGCAATGTGCTCTCCTATTATTAAGGGCATGATCCAAGATTTAATCTCCACCAGTGGGTACTAATTGTTTCAGGGCATTTGTACTGACAAGGTCCAGGAATCTCTGTGCTTGTGCACCAGTGGTGATACAGGTTTTCCAATTTATAGTTAGATAGTTTAGGTCATCTAGAAAAATTACATAGGGTTTAATATTGAGTGATTCTAGTTTCTGTAGATAGGCATTGTGGCTTTCTTGTGTCATAGAAGGAGTTCTATAGCTAGCTAATATATGGTATGGAACCTTCCTGATCATTTATTTGGACATGAAGAAGCTCTAGTGATGCTTTACCAGCCTTGATGTGACTCTCTTCTGGATGTAGATTCAGACACCTCTACCTTTTTTCCCATCCTATGCAGTAGCTGGTCTAAACGTGTGAAAGGCATTGAAACACAGCATAACTTGAGTGTTCAGTGCTATTTTAAACCATGCCTCATTCACTACATAAACGTCAATGTCCTCCAGATTGAGAAGGACTTGTAGGGAGTGGAGTTTCTTCTTTAGACTCCTAGCATTGATCAGTAACACATTTATATTTTCCTTTGCTTGTTTAGTTATGTTGGTAAGTTTATCAGGTTGACATTGCCTAAAAAAGGCAATATGGGGGATGGACCTTTGCCACTAATCAAAACCCTAGAGGGGACAGATGCAGGCTATCCCTGGTGAAGCAGTATGGTCTGTCGATTATATCCTCCCATGGTGATGAATGAAGCCACAAACTTAGCCAATTATTGAAGCCAATTATTTTTTGCTCATATCATGGGATCATCCTTGGAGAAGATAGAATGCTGCATCTAGCCGAATTTCAAGAAGTCAAAGAACTTAAAACCAGAAACTTGTGCTGTCCAACCATTGCCAGGCGTTTATCTTGTATCTGATGAAGAGACCATGGATCATTCAATTCAGGTGCCTGCCCTTGCTGTCATGACCACTTTGGGCATGCAGTTTGCGCAGTGTCTAAGGCTGAGATAATATCCAATGAGGATGAGTAGGGGAACCTTGGCTGGTAATTTTGGAAGGCCTAGAAAGGTTCTGCAAATTTTAGTGAGAGAAGAAATCCCAGATTCATTAATAGAGTACACCAGGGTTCAGGACCTCTGAGGTTTGTCATGGCAGATGTTCCTATTAAGAATAAACAGAGAACAAGACATGTTACTCCTATTGGGAAGGACCCCAAAAGGAATGACAACATTTTATCCAAGGTCTTTTAATGCCCTGGTGACTCTGAAACCAACTCAGAGTTTGGCAGTCTCTTCTCATATAGGAATTCTTTCTACTCCCACCCATTCATAAAGTACTAGGGAGACTTCTGCTTCTGATGAAGAAGATTTAAATTCTGGTGATGAGTCTTTAACTTAATTGTCCCTGACAGCCACCTCACACTGTTGGTTCTCATGAGGAGGACTCTCTTTCCCCTAATTCTCCAATGAAGGAACTTTCTTTTGGGGATAATATCTTTAAAATGATGGAACATTTTCAGTTGGAAAGATCTCAGATGTAAGATGTTCAAAAAAAGATATCATGACCTCCTCCCGATGGATTTCCCCTGAACTTTCTACAGTGCCCCCTGTCCTTGAGGCCCTGTATGACACCTTCACATATACTTCTCAAGTCCCTGAGTCTCAGCCTCCTGCCCATAAAAGGTCTGAGAGGTTTTGTAAGGTGTCTGAGGCTTGGAAGTTTCTTTATAAGCATTCCTCTTCAGACCCTCCTGTCATTTCTCTCTCAGCTGACAAGCCCAGAAAACTTCTTGCTTCTTTGAAAGTCTTGCCGGAAGACAAGAATAGCAGAGCCATGAATAGGTATGGCAAGAAGGTGTATACCCTGCTACATTTAGCTTTTAGGGCAATCAGTTATCAAACACATATGACCAGATAAGTGCTTTCTGTTTTTTCCATACGGGGGGGGGTTAGCTGAAATGCTTGATATGAGTAAAAAGACTTCCACTCTTTCTTTGCCCAGTTCTGCTTCTGAAGTAGCTCAACATTCAGTTAAGTGTAGTTGTGATGCCTCTGATACTTCATCTAGGTTGACTGCATCAGGGTCAGTTATTAGAAGGTTTTCTTGGGTTAGGCTTCAATCTCTTCCAGAGATGTCAAGACAAAATTATTATATTCTCTTCTGGATACCCAAAATTTGTTTGTTTCTGCTGCTGCAGACCTGTTTAAAGCATTGCAAGACAAGAGTGAGGTCATGGAGGATCTTAAATAGATTTTTCTTTTTCCTGTTCCTAAGTAACAAAGGAGCTGTCTTACCAAATTAGGCCCTTTTGTGTATAAATGTCCAAGACAGCTCTTAAAATGTAAAAGATTTTCTAAAATGACTTTTATTTTATTTATTTATTTTATTATTTTATTTCACATTTGTTGACCGGGAAAGTCCGACTGGATACATGTCCATTTTCAGCGGAGGCCCGGGGAGAAAAGCTCCACAGTGAATGAATATAATGCATTGAGATAATACATAGGACTCAGTAACAAAACAATACATAGAACTAAAGAACAAACAAAACAAATTAGTTTCCTATACTAGAAAATGGTACAAAGGAGATGTAGTAAAAAAAAAATAAGTTGATCATAAACAATATCAGGGATACAAACATATTAATACTGCTTCTAGCATGCTGATTCTCCATCTAGTCTAACCATTTCAGTTTAGAGGAGAGAGAAAGAAGTAAGAGCGAGGGGGATGCATCTAGGGAAGTATCTATACTTGTCTGAGAGAGGATTAGTCAGGACTTGAGCATTGACAGAGCCAATATAACTTTAGATGTTGATTTAACCTTTTTTTGAAACGGTATAGGGAGGAAGTGCAGGAAAGGCTGGGAGGAAGGGAGTTCCATATTTTGCCAATGGCATTGCTAAAAAGTGAGTCACCACCTACATTGTTTGCTTTGACTGTTTGAACTAGTAGCTTATTGGAGGAACGCAGACTACTGAGATTATTATAGGGTCTTATTAAGTTATTCAGTGCTGGAGTTTTGTCAGGTTGGTTCAGGATTTTAAATGCTTCCATAAGTTGGGTCTGCTGTAGCAGGTTAGTGAGTTCTAACCAACCTAAGTTTCTTAGGTTAACACAGTGGTGTGTTCTATAGGGCATTCCTGTTGCAAATCTAGCAATCTGATTATAACAGCGTGTTAGTTTGTTTATTTCCACTGTTTTAAGATTGGTGAGTATAGGGGAGGCATACAGGAGGGTAGAGAGAAGATGTGAGCGGGCCATGGTCACTTTCGCTATTGGGGTTAGAAAAGATTTGATCCGGTATAGAGACACAAGTTTTTTATTAACGGTTTTGATGGTCTGATTAATATGGATATCAAATCTAAGTCTGTTATCTATGGAAACTCCTAATAGTTTGGTGTAGGAGTCTGGAGAGATAACAGTCCCATTTTTGGATTGTATAGAAAAGGATAGAGGTGTGGTCTTTTGAGTGGGTTGGAAGAGTAGTAATTTGGTTTTGTTTGGGTTAAGGATCAATTTACGTCCTAATAGCCAGTTCTCTACTGCCCTGAAACATGTTTGGGTTTTGGATAATAGGTTGTCAGGAGTAGTGTCAGCACAGACTAATGTCGAGTCATCTGCATATTGAATGCAGGTTGCTTCAGGGATGGCTTTATACAGGTCATTTATAAAAATAGTAAACAGAAGAGGCCCCAGTATAGATCCTTGGGGTACTCCTATAGTATTGGGTAGGAGGTTGGAAAGTTTAGTATGCCAAAGTACGGCTTGTTTCCTATCAGAGAGATAGCCATGAAACCAATCTAGAACTTGTTTGTCTAGTTGGAGATTTTCTAGTGTATGATGTAGTAGCTGGTGGTTCACCATATCGAAGGCCTTCGATAGGTCAAGAAATAATGCTGAGGATATTTTTTTGTCATTTCGATTGTGATTGATAGTGTCAGTGAAAGAGAGAAGAGCAGTGGTTGTACTATGGTGGGGTCTAAAACCATGTTGTGTGTCTGTTAGTAATTTGTTCATGGTAAGATAATGAAGGAGTTGTTTGTGTATACACTTCTCCATGATTTTGGCCAATGGTGACAGTATTGCTATGGGCCTATAATTTGATAGCTCAGTAGATAGGCCTCCTTTGTGGACTTTTTCTGAAAAATCAAGTCATGACTCTAGAGGGCAAAAGTCGTTCAAGAGAAGCCTGCTTCCGTTTGATCTTCCTGGTCCTCTAAGCCATATTTCTCTTTTTCAAAGACTGTCTCTTTCCTTTTCCATTTGGCAGAAAATTACAGAAGACAAGTGGATTCTGTCTGTAATTAACAAGGGCTAAGCAAATCGTGTGGAAGTCTCTTCCTCCCTTTTCATGCCTTCCTCAGCCTCCTCCTTGGAAGTTGCCTCATTTTCCACTACTAATTCAAAATCTTTTGGCTCAGGGCACTATGCAGCTGATTCCTACTTGCCAGAAGACAAGCGCTTATGTGTTTTGTTTTTAGGATGTTTTAGTTCCCAGGAAGGACAGTATTTGGAGTTCAGTTCTAGAGCTCTCCTTTCTCAACATTTTTTTGAAAGTTCCCTCATTCAAAATATTAACTCATCAGTCACTGTTTCTAATGTTTCTACCTCAGGCTTTTCTGTTTTTTTCTAGACTCAAAGGATATTTATCTCAGTATTCCTATTTGACTCTTTTCAGGAAGTTTTACAGTTCTCTGAATCTTCTTTACATTGTCAGTTCTTTGCTTTGCCATTTGGTCTTTCTACAGCCCTAACGGTGTTTACTAAATATCTAGCCCTTACCATAGACTATTGCAGATGTCATGACATTCAGATATTTCCTTACCTGGATGACCCTATCATTTAAGCTCCCTCTTAGCAGGATCTTCTGCAGGACTTGGAATTCACAATGCTCCTGCTTCACAATGTAGGCTTCACTCTAAATCTAAAAGAGTTAGTTCTGTTGTCTTCTTATGACCTGTTTTTTTTGGGTTGCAGAATTCAGACTCTTACTGTGACAGCTTTTCTTCCTCCTCTCCAGGTCCTCTTTTTGACAACTTTATTTCAGTACCTTCTGGTTCCTCCTTCCACTTAGAGTGTATTTACAGATGTTTCACACATAGCATGGGGGAGCTTGTTCCAACTAAATCAGGGTCCAAGGGGTTTGGCCTCCACAGAAGGTGAAAGAGCATGTCAGTGCCATGGAAACAAAGTCTTTGATCCTGGCTCTTCAGGCCCTGTATTACCTCTGGTTGCCAGGTTCACTCATGGTACTTATGGAGAACAACACTGTTATGTGGTACTTAAACAAAGGGGGTGGGGACAAATTCTTACCATCTTTGCAGACTGACCCAAATAATATGGGACATTGCCATTTACCGTATCTTGATTCATCATTCCTTTCAGGCACCATTTTTCTGAAGATGTACTTCAGGTTTTGCAGGAGGCAAGGAATCCCACTGCTAGAAAATTTTATGTAGCTAAGTGGAAAATATGTTGTACTTGGTGTCGCAGCAATGAACAGGAACCAGTTTTGATGGTTATTCCTACTTTTTTTTTGATTTGTGTGAGTTTCTCAATTCTGGTCTGCCATACTTTCATATTAAAGCTCATTTGTCAGCCATTTCTGCCTGTCTGTCAATGGATATACCACTTTCTTCTAGATTTGAGGTCAAATAGTTTCTAAAAGGTATCCTTCATATTAGGCCTCCAAGGAGACCCATTCCTCCTTTGTGGGACCTAAACAACGTTCTTATAAAACTGACCCAAACATCTTTTGAACTAGAAGCCACTTCTACTTTGAAATTGTGCTCTTGGGAAACTCCCTTGTTGGTGACTTTCACTTCAGCTAAAAGACTTTCTGAACATCAGGTTGTTTCTATGAGTTAAGAACAGATAAAATAGATGCTTGCTTTTTTTATGAACCAATGATGCATTTTTCCTTCTTTTCTAGATTTTCATAGAGACTCTTGAACCAGTGGTCTCTTAGAACCAGTCCTAGATTTATGCCTAAAGCAATCGATGAATCTTAGAATCAGGCTTCTCTCCTTCTTTTCTTTTCCACAAAATAAAAGCGAGAATATCCTCATTTCTTTACATTTGCACCAACAGCTCAGATACTATCTGGATATTAGAAAATCTGAGAAGATTTCTGTTTCTTTTCAGGACAAGAAATTGGGTTTGACTGTTTCCAAGCAAACAGTTTCTTCCTGCATCTCTAAAGCTGTTTCATTTTTTTTATTCTTTTCAAGAGAAACAGATTGCTACTTCTGTTTGAGTGCATTCTGCTATGGCAGTTTCCTCTTCTGGAACTTTATTTTGGTAAGGGTCCTGATACTAGACCTATTCTGGGAGCTGATACTTGGTCTTTTTTGTACACTTTAGTTTACGTTAGGTGTGTTTTCAAGGCCCAGAGTTCCCTCTTACTCCTCCCATCTTTACAGTAGCTTTAGTACTACTGCTTCTATAGTTAGGAATAGTGTAACAGTGATTTAGGAAGAATGTAGTACAGTTGTGTAAGAAGTTACCATAACAGTAGATGTCCTGCTTATCACTATTGCAGCATTTCATCCCTCCCTCCTTCCCTCTCTTTCTTCTTCTGTTCTCTTCTGTCACTGAGGAGACTCCTTTTCCTTTTTCTGGATATACATGCACCATATTCTTTTGTGCCTCCTCTGCCGCTCCTGTTCTTCTGAAACAATTAATTTTAGAGGGTTTTGCACTTGTGAGTCAGTTATGTACCTCATGTTTTCAGAAGTAGGACATATATCTGACATATGGCACATGGAAGGGTCCAAGCTTTGGTATGCTGGCTAGACATATGGATACCCTTGGCAGGATATCACTAGAGTAAGGAATACTACAGCAGTGATAAGTTGGACATATACTGTTATGGTCAGCTCTTACAAAACTGTAGTTGCAATACTAAGATAATGAGACATGAATTTATGTATTTATTGAAGTTTGTTGAATGCGATAGTAGACTGATCCTAGAGGACTCTTTTCAGCCACAGCCTGGGGTTGCAAATAACTAGTGCAATAAAACAGAAGGCTTACTGTTACACAGATATCAAATATGAGGTAGATATTGCAATTTGATTAGGAAGGTTATGCAAAAGTTGTTTGTACAGCAGAATAACATGTCATAAAGCAGTGGAATAGGTGCAGTACAAACATACATATTTACTGTACATACATACATACATACATACATATCTTGATGCACTGCATTGCCTAGGTGAGAGTCATATGATATGCAATTTCATGGTATTATGTATCATTTACATTGTGTATTCAGTTTACAATAATTATTACATACAACATGTGAAATTTAAAATTGCATCAGTTGATAAAATGACTATGGAATCTAAAGGGAGGCCTGTCTGGGGATTACAGGACTGGAGAAAAATAATCAAGTAACTTTAACTTTGATGGAAATGTGTAAAACTGATATGGCAGATAGGTGGTTATGTAGTTTGAGTTTAAATTCCTTAAGTGAGGAGTTTGAATGGATATTAGGGATAGGGAATCTCATAAACTGGGATAAACAAATAAATAAATTGCCCAAAGAGCTCCACAGCAAGAACATGTTCCTTTATTAAAAAGTTACACGCAGATGTTTTTGCACATCAGTGCTTCCACAGGTGTACTAAGAGATGGAGCAAGGACAAAATGGAGCATATATAAAGCAAATAAGTAACACGTCAGTTAATCAGTCGAGCAACCAATTTTAAAATATCAGTTAACCAGTATATATATATATATATATATATATATATATATATATATATACATACATATATATATATATATATATATATATACACACACACACACACACACACACACACACACACACACACACACACACACACACATACACACACACACACACATACATACTTGTAATATGCAGTCCTGGGCCAATAAATATATTACATTTCATTTTCGTAGAGATCTTGATTTAAGAACTGCTTTGAAACTGCAAATACTATTCAAACTGGGTGAACGATCAACCCTTAAAATAAATAACCATTTGATTCAAAAATAACTCATCACCACCTGTCTTATCCATCTTTATATTCTGTATAACACTGAATATAAACACATGTTTAGGACCTTTACTTTTAAAATGCTTATACAATGCATTATTTCCACCCCTTTGTGTATATCAGAATAATGTTTCAGATCATGTCCTTCAATTTCCTATTACTCTTTCCAACATAAAATGCTGAGCACTTTTTACATCTGGCTAAATGTATAACATTTATGGTTTAACATATGGCAGAGATATCAAACATGTATTCTTTCTTTGTTACTGGATGAATAAATACATTATTGCTAGCAATATACTTACAAACAATACAGTTAAAAAAACTGGTGTGTACCCTTCCTTCCATTTTAATAATATTTTGTTCCTTATAACCAAGCTGCTTCTTTGGATTCACTGAATTCTTGTAGACAAACTTGGGAGAATTGGAAAGGTTAGCATACAGACCTTCAATGGACCTTAATATAACCCAATGTCTTTTTTATAAACGTCCCTTATAAATTTAGTATTATTATTATAAACTAGAGAAATAGGTATATTTGATAGATTTATGTCTTTTCAATCTCGTATTGACCATATTACCTAAATTGCCTTAATTAGGTCCTATGTCACTTCTGTTTAACAGAACATGTTCCTTCACTCAGAGAGAAAATTTCTAATCATAGCCCCTGGATCTAAATTTGATTTCTAATTTATTCATTTGAGTGTTGAAAGATTCTTCATTGGTTGTTGTTCTAGATGTTCTAATCATTTGGCCCCTCACTGTATTAGTAAAAAACGTGCTTAGAACACTATTTCAATGCAACTATGTTACATTTCTCAACTCTTTTTTATGAATGACTGTTTTAATTATATTGCCATCATAAAAAAGGCATACATCTAAAAAATATGTCTCATTTACTAGAAAGACATTTTAAAATGTAAAGAATCTGAAATGTTATTTATTTATTGTTTATTGCTTCAGTTCCGATCTCATTAGGAATAAAAGTAGACAAAGATTTGATATCAAGCATAACAAAAGTGGGTTTAAGAGATGTATTATCTAATTTCCATTTAGATAATTGAGTTAGAAGGTCATAACTATCCTTACTAAAGCTAGATACATAATTAAGCAGGAGTTTTAAAATGTTATCCAAAAATATAGATAAGGGCTGTGTTACCAGCTCCCTAAATGGGACAATTGCTCCTATGAATCTCATAAATTGGGACAGAAGATAGAGATGGCCTGTTTAGAGATAGTGAGTATATTAGATGATAGCATTATTTGTACAAGAACACAAACATAAGCAGTTGTGATTTAAAGTCTCATTGAGAGCTGTGAGAATATATGGTTATAGACGACATTGTGAATCAGAGTGAGAAGGAGTAGAGGAGATTATTCTTTTTTTTTTAAAACAAGTTTATTGTTTTTAACATACAAAAATAAATATCATAACAATCTATACAAGCAATTAAAATGTAAATAGTTATAACATTTGATAAAACAACCAAAATATTTACAGAGACATCCACTACAAATCAAATCAATTGATTAAACTGTAATGTCTTACTAATGAAACTAAGACTTTTTTAACAGGTTTTGTAAAGTATCCCATATAGTATAGTAAGACGTTTTTCTAGTAGTTCTTGACTTTATTGTCATTAGTTCCATATGACACACTTCAGTCATAACATTTTTAAATTCATTAAATGAAGGAGGAGTATCTGAAATCCAATTTCTGGTTATTATTTTCTAGCCACTGCTAGAATAGACCATAATAAGGGAAGTTTAACTTTTTTAACACTTTTAGGAACAGGAGTGTTAAATAATATAAGTGATTTAGAGACAATGAAATTATCTGTGAAAAGAGCCTGCAAAAAATCATTAATTAACATCCAATATTCCTTCAATTTTATACAGTCATAAAACATATGTGCCCAATCAGCATTTATTTCTACATTACATCTCTTACATAAGTTGTCTTTATTGTTTATTTTATTCATCATTAATGGTGTATAGAAAGATCTATGTAAAAATTTCCAAGTAAAAAGTCTCCAATTAATGGAAAAAGTAGTTTTATAAGCAGATTCCAATATATATTGTTTATCTTGTTGTTTTGGTGATTTACCATTAATGGAAATGAAATAATTCCAATAAGTATCTGAACTGTAATGAGTTTCTTCTCTAATAATTTTATGTATGTGTGAGAGCTTACCTTTATCAGAAACCCTATGTTGTAAATTTAATATCAAGCAATCAATCAGAATTGGGACAGATTATTTAACTGTTAAAGACATTAAATCAAGTTTATTAATAAGATGTCTAAAAGTCTGAATTTCTAACCAACATGTTTCTCTCAAATCAAATTCTTGCTTTAAGAAGTCTAAATTTTTTACTTTATTGTCAGACAGCAACTGATACCAATACTTTAAATCATTCTCTGTGACTAGAAGAATTCTTTCAGAGGTGGATGATAAAAGAATACCTTGTGTATACATTATAGGGAATAGGATAAAATTCCATTCCTTATATTTAGGATGCATAAATATAAAATTACGATATCTAATAATAATATTTAATGGGTAACTAGCTATATATTTTGGTGTAATAGATGAAGTACAAAATTCTTTTAGTAACCATAACATGGGGTTATTTACAATAGTATTTTTATGTATTAATGATATTTTCATGAAGTGAATGCTAATTAGTTCCCAATAATCTTTCCATTTTGCAACATATGACTGATCTATTAACAAAGTAATAACTTTTATAATAGAAGAGATAGTATATAAATTAAAGTCTTGAAATTAAATGCCCCCTTGAGACCAGCTATTAGTATGTTTCTTTAATGCAATCCTAGGTCTATTAGGTGCCCATAAGAAATTTAACATTTGTGAATTCAATTTCTTAATAATTATTTTTGTAGGTGGGATAATTATTGATTGTATTAAGTATAATATCTTAGGGAATATTATCATTTTAATAATTGTGAGTCTCTCTTCCATGGTAAAAAACATATTGTTCCAGCTATTGAAAGGATTTTGTATATTATGAAGACAGTTACTATAATTATTATGTATAATAGATTTAATATCTTTAGTTAATATTATACCTAAGTAAGTTATCTGACCTGAGTTGGGTATATATTTGTGAAAATCATTAGTGAGGACATTTTTAAATGCGTATATTGGTAATATTTTAGTTTTTTTCTTCATTAAATATCAAACCAGAGATATTTTTAAAATCTGTCATTTTATCAAATAATGACTGCATAGAAGAGTTAGTTCCTGCTGACGTAATTAGAACATCATCTGCAAAAAGTTGAATTTTAGATATTGTATTTTCATCTATATCAAATCATTCTATATCAGTGCTGTTTCTAATCAAATTAGCCCAAGGCTCCATTATTAAAGTAAATAATAGTGGAGAAAGTGGACACCTTTGTTTTGTACCTTTTAATATGGGTATTTTTTGTGAGACATATGTTCCTATCTTAATGTAAGCCAATGCTCCTTTATATAGATGTTCAATTAAATTCACAAATGCATCAGAGAAATTTGTACACTTCAATAAGATAAACAAGTAGTCCCAACTTACTGAGTCAAATGCTGAACTTATATCAAGACTAATAAGTGTTAAGTCTTTCTTTTTCCTGTTTGCATAATCAATTAGCGTTAAAGTTCTCCTTATATTATCAAAAGTATTTCTATTTATAATAAAGCCTGTCTGATCTATATCTATTATACCTGGAATGAATGTCTTTAATCTGTCAGCAAAAATACTCATAAACATTTTATAGTCAACATTAAGTAATGAAATAGGTCTATATGAAGTGCATCTGGTTGGGTCTTTATTGGGTTTTAAAATTGGTGAAATAAATGTGTATTGCCAGGATGGGGGAGTTGTTAACTCATTTTGAGCTGAAATGAAAACCCTATGTATTAATGAGTAAGTACTTTTAGGAAGAATTTTATAAATCTCTGGTATAATACCATCATTACCTGGTGCTTTGTTTGATTTAAGTTTGTTTATTTGTGTAATAACCTCTGTATATGAAATATTTTTATCTATTAATTTAGTCTGTTGTTTATTAAGTTTTTTGTTCATGTTTGTAGTTATAAATTTCTTTATTTTATCTTTAGAATCCATATTAATGTTATTGTGGTTAATTTTATGAAAGTGATTTCTAAATTCATCTAATATTTCTGGTAAACTAGAAACATTCTTCTTTTTCCTGGGAGAGAAAATTTTGTTTATTCAGCTTTTTTGTTTTATTTTTAAGTCTATGTAAGTATTTCGGACTTATTGAGTAAGACAAAAACTTATATTTCTCTAATGTTATTTTGACTTCATGGCTTAAAATTTCTTTGTATTTCTCATTTAATTTATTTATTTCCTCAATTACTTTTTTGTCCATAATATTTTCCTTATTATTATGTTTATATGAGTCTAATTTGCTTTGAATATCTAGTAATTCCTTGTCCCAAGATTTCCTTTTATTATTATACCATCTGATACTTTGTCCATATAAATATGATTTTAGAGCATCCCAAATGTAAATAATGGAGACATCAGGTGTAGTGTTTAAGTCTAAGAAATGTTGCACCTCTGTAAGTATATAATCTTTATAGTCCTTTAGTTGAGTTAAGTATGCTGGTATTCTTTTGATCTGAACATTATAAGTGCTCTTTACCATAAATTCAAAGACAATTGAATTATGATCTGATATAGGACATGAAATGATTTTGGAATTAATTAAGTCTGTTACCATTTGGTTAGAAATAAAGACTCTATCTATTCTTGAATAAGTTTTATATCTGTTAGAAAAAAAGTGTATGGTAATGATTTAGAATCTATCTGATTATTAATATCATTCAAATGATATAAATTAATAAAATCCTTTAAATGGTTTGCATTAGATGTAATTTTCCTTTTTCCTGTAGTAGTAGTATCTTTTTCATGCAGGATACAATTAAAATCACCTGCTAAAATAATATCTCCTATAGAAAATGATATAATCTTATCGAGATGGTGTTTCACTGTATTAATGCCAATTCCTGGTATCCAATATGCATTGATTAATGTATATATTTTCCCATTAATCTGTATTGTAACCATACAGAACATTCCTTTATCATCTTTATAAGACTTAATAGTTTTAGGTATGGGCATATTTTTGTTCCATAAGATAGCCACTCCTCTTTTTTTCTGTGTGTGTTCTGAGCTAACCAAAACTGTATATTTATTAGTGGCTAATTTATCTATATCCTTTTTCAGGAGATGTGTTTCTTGAAAGAATATTAAATTGGCTCTATGCAAATTAATATATCTCATTAAACTTGCCCTTTTACATGGGTTATTCAATCCATTAATGTTTAAAGAAATTCCTTTTAGAGATACCATTTAACTTTTATAAACATATAAAACATATAATCAGAATAACAATTTGTAAAATAAGTATTGTTATGTCTCCTCCTTTAGGTGTTCCATTAATTATAGCTGTATTTAATGAAAATCTTATGGAATTTTGTGTAATTTTCACTTTTATTTGTAGTGACAATGAGTTTATAAAATGTGATGTGGATGTCAAAACTATATACACACAACAATAATCAGGTGAAAATAATGTTTGGATTAAACATTGCACCCAGCCTGGAGTTGAAAACTCCAACTTCGAGTAGCAAATACCACTCAAGTTATCCCCCTATCCTAAGCAGCAGTACTTCAGCTGCCACCAAATTAATTCGATACTAACTATTATTAACTAAAGTTAATCTCATTTAATTTGATTATCTACTATAACAAGGCTAAACAATTTATATAACAGCTTCATATAAACATATAAAACATTTAGAAACAACTAATATTGCTATGTACATCTATTCTATATAATAAACTCATAATCAAAATAGCATTCTAACAATCTTGGTAATGGGAGCAAAGGAGAGAGAGAGAGAGAGAGAGAGAGATAGAAAAAAAAAAGGGAATATCCATATGGTAGTTTAATAAAAGTTTATGCTCATTTGAATTCAATAACATTTATTATCTTAGGCTATTATGACTCAGACATTACTTATATTAGGGTATTCCCACTTTCTGCCATAGTAATACAGTTAAAAGCTTTAAAACTTTAAATTACTTGCACCAAAAGCTTCCTTCTCATATTTATTATTGCCAATTAAATAAAATAATTATTCTCATGCATAAGTTAAAAGAACATACTGCACAGCAATATTGATTCCTAGTTATACATAAATCATTGTGATGAAAGCCATCTGTATTTTATATATCTGAATTGCAGCTTTAAAATATGTCACATGACAATTTCTTCTGAAGTATAATCATAATGATACATATACTTGTCTGTTAGTCAAGGCAAATGATTTATAACATTACATATCTTTAAATCATAAGCATCTATATACATTAAAGTGCAGCAGTCATATAAGCTTTCAAAAACAAGTGTACATGTATTTTACCTTCTATGCCTTCTAAAATATCTCATTTGTTTACTACGGCATATTAAGTCATTTAAAATCATTATAACTTTTATATTTTATAAGTTACATCTTAAATAAGTAAGTTATTATAAAGAAAAACTCACATTTAGATGTCATAAAGTTCGTTTTTCATCACAAAATCACATTTACAGCAGTTCTACTTCCTGAAACAGTTTACTTCTTGAATTTGTGATGTGTCAGTGTGAAATCAGGGGTCAAAGTTCAAAATGGCTGCTTTCAGCTTCTCTGCGTGTATTCTGAGTGTTGAAGCTTTTAAAACGACTCTAGGACACTATTCATGAGGAAACCCACATCCCAGATTGTCTCCCATAACATTCTGGCAGGAATTTTAATAAAAGCAAGTGACTGACATTCATTTTGTAATACAAATGGATCTAAACAGTGCAAAACCTTCTCGAAGCACTTTACAAGTCATTACAGTCTCTATGACAGTGAAACCAAGCCTACAGTTGTTTAACATAAACACAACTTATTTTTATATGCCCCATTTCATTTTCTCATTCAGATCTTATTACATACACATATCAGTATTATCAGAAGCATATAACTTTATAAATAAGAGAGAGAAAAGAAAAAAAAAGGACCTACAAAGAGTATCTACAAAGATATTTTACTTGCTGTTTGTTTTAATAAAGTAGAACATGAGACATATTACTTTCAACTACTTTAGTTCTAGTTAACTGCAATTATATCATGACATATTATTTGAAATCATGTATTAAGCAATTAAGTCATGGTATAATATTTAGCAACAGTATTTAAACCGCATAAATAATTTTAAAGAAATAATAAATTATTTTTCCCCTTATTTCATATTTTTCATCAAACCTCTCTCCCTGCCCTCCCCCACCCTTCACTAAATGTTTAGTTTAAAGAGAATGCCATTATTTAAAATAAGAAGAGAAAGGACATGTATCAAATTACTAACCTTAGGTCTCTTTATCACAAAGAGAAACAAGTTGATTCATATCAGGTTATTTGTTCCTCAGAAAGTTTGATTATTTATAAAACAAAATCAGTTCTTTGCACACAAAAAAATAACTTTGAATAAATCCTTAAGATATTTGTGGCTGTCTTGAAAATGTAGTAACTGTAATTAAAGAGTTCAAAGAAATATAGAACATGTCATTTGTTTTTTAGTCTTTTTTGCTTCTCTGAAGTCTTCCAAGAAGTTCCTGTTGCCATCCTCTTTAGCGAAGGACTTGCCCATTCAATATCTTCTATTTTATCTAATATTTTATTTTTTTTAATATACAGCAAAGCAGAGTCCAAGTCTTCAAAAATTCTAGGGCCATCCGGTAAAAATATTTTTAGTTTGGAAGGAAATAAAAGATGAGTTTTGAACTGTGCTTTCTTAAGCTCTCTTATTAATGGCAAAAAAACTTTTATTTTTGTTATTACCAAGGAAGAATAGTCATTGTCAAAACGCACAGTTGCCTCATTAATTTTTATAGGTGCTTTAGCCCATGCAGATTTTAATACCATCTCCTTGTCATAAGATGATAAAAATCTTAGAATAACTGATCTAGGATACTTTTTATTTATATTAGAATTAGATAAAGACCTATGGGCTCTTTCAATACCAAAAGAAAATGCTTCTGACAGATCTAAAGTTTTGGGAAGCCAAGTATTTAAAAAGGAAGTAATGTTGTTACCTTCTATATTTTCTGGCAGTCCAAAAATCCTTATATTATTGCGTCTGGATCTGTTTTCCAAGTCATCTAGTTTGGATTGAAGGTGTGTGTTCTGTTTCAATAAAAATTCAATGTTAATTTCTTCTTCCTGAATTCTGTTGTCCATATCATTAAGAGTCTCTTTTATACCTGTAATCTGAGATTTCTGGTGTTGTAAATCTTGATGTAACAAATCCATTTGTTTTGTGTTTTTTTTCTATAAAGTTATCAGTTTTAACATCCAGTCTGTCCATTTTAGTTGTTAGTTGCTGAATAGTTGATAGTAAAGACTGAAGCTCTTTCTTGATGCTGGAATCCTGACTGTTAGCCTTACTGGAACTCATTCTGAACAGAGGTGATGAAAGAGAAATTTCCAAGAAGATTTCTGACAGGAAAATTATTTAAATTTTCTTTCTTTTTTAGATATTATTCAAGATACTGATATTCCAAACGTTTTTAGAAAGAAAATTATTACATTAGTTGAATTTTAAAGTAATTATTTCCTGTCAGTGTAGTTATGTTGGTGGAGCTGAAGAAATCTGCTGCTATCCTGTGTTCATCCTTGGCCACGCCCCCAGGAGATTATTCTTGAACAAGTGGCTATTGGCCTTAGGATGTACAATGATGCTCAGATGGAAAGGAAAGGAGGATGAAGGCACCTATAAAATTTGATACAATTGTTAGATCAAGCAAACTTTTCCTGCATGCATTGGCTAACAGTGGTAAGCAGTACTGTAGTTGGGCAACAGAATTCTGTTACTAATAGTGCTTCTTATTTCCACGGTAAACAAGCGCAGACTTTAATGGCCTTGTTGATTTTAATTACTAGTTCAATGTGAGTTGTGATAAATGGAGTAAGGTCAATTGTTAGACCCACATATTTAAAGATGTGACTGGTTGATGTTCAATTGTTGATGCAGAGAAGAGACTTGGGGGTTAAAAGCCTTATATTGCTATTTTGTTTGGGTTTAAAACAGGGATGTTTTGAATAATATTTGATATAGATTATTTGGATTATTTTTGAGGTTTTGTAAGATGGAACTATGGTTAAGACTAAATGGCTATGCCATCAGTACACATTAGGAAATTTGTCATTTTAATCAGGTAGAGAAAGTTGCTGATGAAAAAGAAAATCAGCATATGGCCAAGAATGGAACCTTGGTGGATGCTGTTGTGGATAGATTGAATAATGGAGTAAATGGAATAGAAATTCTATAATTTGATCTGGTATGCTCTGATTGTCAAGTAGCTTTAGAACCAGTACGTTGTGGAGATCCCAAAGTTGCAGTAGTAAGAGGTTTGGAGCAGTAGGGTATGATTTAATGTTTTGAATGGCTTTAATAAGTCACTGAATAGTCTCACTGAACAAGGTTGCCAGAGTACTTTGTACGTCAATGAATCCATACTGGAAAAATGAGAGACTATTTTGCTTATAGATGTAGTCACTCAGTTGTGTTATAGGACTTTGTTTTGTAGTTTTCTTAAGTGTGGGATTACAGATATGGGTTTGTGGTGGAAAGTCTCACAGAGTGAGATATTTTGGTAGAGAGGAATAATAATGGCTAGGAAAATACTGCGAGTTAAGGAGAGATTAAAAATGCTTGCAGTTTTTATGAACCAATGATGTAATTTTCTATTTCTTTTATTAATATCTTTTGAAAATTAATGAGTGGCATATAATAGTGTAGTAGCTGTAGGTCCTAGGTTCATGTTAATGACTGGTTTTGCAATCAAGACACGGAGAATATTTCTTGGTGGTACATTTGATGATTTGTAGTAGGAGTTATGTTGGAAACTAGGATCTGGTTAGCATCATTATAGAATTTTTTAAGGATTAGTGTGAACTTTAGTTTGTTCTGCTTTATTATAATTAGCTTTAATGCAAGTTTTCCTACATTAATAGCACAGAGTAATGTGGTCACCTGTGTTCAAGGTAGTTGGTTTCTTTTCATTTTACCCAGCTAACATTTATCTGGTTAGAACTCTACATAAGTTCTTTTGTCATCCTGTGATCCCTGTTACCCTAATGTAGCATTGCTATAATGGGAAAGTGTAGCTTGAATATTTAGTCAAATATTAGTGAAAATATGGCATGTAGCATCAAGAGAAGTGGTATTGCAAAATGTAGACCTGTCAATTATTACTTATACCCTTCTTCAGGGATGGGTCGCACTTTATGATATATTTCCCTTGACAAATTATAATGGATATTTTGTTGGTTTGTTTGAAAAGTTGTAAATTATTGTACAGTGATTACTAGTGTTAGATGGTAGCACAGAAACATTATGTATTTCTGATGGATTATTACATATTATTGCACACAGAAGGGAATGATTGTTTGAATTATTAACTGGGTCAATCATTCAATGAGTAGCTGATGTAGGCCTTTTTCAGTTAGGAGGCCACTGAGAACAGATTTGTTAGGTATGAAGAAATTAATGTTGAGCTGAGGGTGAGAGTCAAGAGTCCATAGTTAAAGAAAATTGCAGAAACAGTACAAGTATGTAGAATGTGCCTGTTGGAGCTGTGACTCCAATATAGACAGTTCTTTTCTTTGGTCGGTAACCATTTGAAATGTCGAGACCCACTAGAGTGAGTCCCAAAACACAGAGACTGAATGGCCTAAAGATGGACTTGCACATAATAAGTCTGACATGGCAAATTCTCAGAATATTCCCTTTTCTTTGATGTATGTTGGTCTCAGATTTGTTATATATAATTTGGGGGATTGGGTGCTTGCCCTCCACATTGAGAGGTGCAGGGGTGGCTTATCCCTGTCTGCAAAAAAAGAAGTTTAATGAAGAGCAGTCTTTAACATTTGGTCTTTTCCTGGGTTTTCTTTTTTTTCAGCTTGCCAGCACTCTGGTTTTTGAGTGCCGACATTTCAGTAGGGAGCCTGTGTAGTCACTAAATGGGAATCAGTAGAATTGTCCATCAGTATGGATTGTTAGGTAGCTGCACCGAGTTAAATGTGTTGGACTCTTTCAATGTGCATAGATGAGGTCACCAAGTAGGACTAATGCCTCTCCTTCAGGCCACTAAGTGGGGTCAGGAGAATTGCTTGGTAGTGTGAGTTGCTAGAAAGCTGCTCAAGTCTGAAAGTCTTGTAGTTTTTGCTGTTTGTATGGTTTCTAATAGTACTAAAGTCTTTATTTCATTGCACTCAGTGGGATTCAGCAGAACTGCTCAGTAGTCCAGGCTGTTGAACTGCCACTTGAGGTTGAAAGTCTTGCACAATTTTAATGTGCATGGATGCATGACCAGATAGTAGGAACAAAATATCTCCTTCAGAGCTCTAAGCTGGAGTCAGCAGAACTGCTTGGTAGAGTAAGTGGTTGAAGACCCACTTCAGGCTAAATGTCTTGCAATCACTGTATCCAGATTAGTTGCCACTCATGATATCTCATTCACACAGGCTATAAAATACTTCTATTTAAATAATTTCCAAGATCTACTGTAGTTGTTCCAGACTTAATTAAAAGAAGAAGATCATACCCTAAAACAGTGATTTGAACATCCTTAACAGGAGTAAAATGACCCTCTCTAGTAAAAGAGTTTGTTAGTTTAGGACAACCTTTAACATATCAGATTTTCCCTTGAATATGATCAATGTGTGAATTAAAGGATCATGATGTGTCCAAAATAAGACCTCCATATTTCATCAGCTATACTACAATAAGTGAATTTCCTAAGAGCTCCATGATATTCCAATTTGATGAGGCCTGTGAGATTCAGACATAAGTGCCAAATAATATAACCTTGGTCTTGTTCGTTTACATGGTGAATCATTTTGCCTAGAGCTGGAGGCCTGTATTCTCTCTAGAATGTTAATAAATGATTGAGTTGTTCCATGCTCAAAGATAATCATGGAAACAGCATAGCATAATTTATGTTTTCATGCCAAGGGTTGGCTCCTTGTGGCACTTCTCTGTCCAGGGTAAAAATCAGCACATCTTTAGTAACAATATCTTTGGAAGACCTGCTGCTCAAGTAGTTTTCATTCCATTTTAGGATGGTATAGTTAAACCATTTGTACCACAGGCTGTCTAGTAGAAGACAATGATAGACACATTCAAGTGCCTTACTAAGATCTATAAAGATATCACCTGTAATGGCCCCTGCTTACATCTCAGAGTAAGCTATGTTGAGTAGTGACAGTACTTTCCTGAGAATGCTGTGTCTCTTATTAATCATATATCGAAAATGATTTAGTAATTTGTGTATGTTTAAGAATTCATTTAGCTGATTGGGTTCTTCCATTCTGGCCTTACTAAACCCATGTTGGGAAAGGTTTAGTAGCTTGTGTGCATTTACAAACTGAGCTGATTGGACCCTACTTTCACAAGATTTTGCTTAACACCGATAAAAGTATAATGGGCCAGAAGATGGTTAGATGATGATTTTGGTAGAATAATAATTGTTTCTGCTTTCTATAGTGAGGTGAGAGACAGTAGATAGTTAAAGAGAGGTTAATGACATTACAGGAATATATATGAAAGTGTGAAATACTTTTAGAAACTTGGGGCAAGTTCATTAAGTCTAGGCTTGACATATGAGGGGATGTCTTATAGTAGTTTATGGTGACTTAGGATTGAAAGACTATTTCAGCATGTCAATGACTCCTGGAAGCATTAATATGATAATGTCTACAGATAAATTGGGATAGTATATCTTGGCTAAGAAACCTGAATAGGAGTTTGTTATCAGTTTAGAATTTGTGATGGCCTTCTTATCAGCATGAAGAGAAATGTTTGGGTGGGGTTAACAGACCTAAAGTCAGATGTCTGACTTACCATCAGGAATGCCTGAATGAGTTTAGCTCTTTCTTTTGGTGGGATGTTTGCTTTTGTAATATTGAAAGTTGTTAATCTTTTGTGAAATTATTGCAATCATCTAGGTTTTCCATCTTTTTCTACAAAGACAATATCATATTTCATACTTTCATTAGCTGGAAGACTTTGAAGGCAACGCATGGATCTGATTGATGTCTAAATGTATGAGTACTGGGGGAATATAAGTCAATGGGGAGGTAGCACTATGTTCAGGAATGCTGGTAAAACATTCTCACAGTTTTTAAGGATGGGGGATATTAGTATTAGCCAAATCAAATACAAGCTGAGTATCTTGTCTTTTCTGGAATGTGCAACAGGCATTCTAGATTTTTGCAATTACAGGGTGTTGCAGAGCTACATTGAAAAGCATGTGCATAGTCAAAATGAATGACTGAAGAGGCATTAGACATGCTGTGCATTTAGTAGTCACCTTTACTGAGCTACTTAAGCAAAAGTTGCTATGATACCCTAATCCATTTTAATGATAATCATATTAAAGACACAGCTACCATACAGCCACTATAAACTTCATATATACCTCTATATGTGAAATCTCACTTACTTTATAGGAGGTTAATTATTTATATATTCATATCTATATTTCATGCAGTGCTTCCAAATATGCACTACACTATTACTACACTTTCTGCATCATGATATGCACAGATGTATATAACCATAAAACGGTTTCCAATTATTAGTCATTCACTATGCACAGTCATTATCTCATACTGGTTTCTTAATAAATCTTAACATATGTTGAATATTTTTTTTACCATAGCTGAAGAAAAAAATATAAGTAGTGTAATTTCTACAGAATCTTGTAGATGTGAAACTTATTAATCAACAACAGTCTTAATCAGGAGATAATTTTTATGCTGAGCTGAATTATCACCCACAAAAGTATTTTCCATCATAGAAGGCGTTGAGTGCTTCCTGTTTTTGTCTGTACATTCGCATATTAGGACCTTGAATTGAACATGACTTTGGCATTCTGTTAGGCTAATCATAATGCCAAGTGCATTACTTTTTCTTTGAAAGTCTAGAACACACATACATCAATAATCTTTCACGTTTTTGTAAAATAAAGATTTCTGTACAGCCTGTCATAGAAACATTCCTTTTACCTTGCCTTTTCTGAAATAGTTCAGTAGCATGGTTCTTTCTGTCAGATACAAGCAATACGCATATGGTTTGTAGTTTAGACTTAAGATGTCTATCCACCAATAATTGTTCAGGCAAGAATCCTAAATACTGTATTTTTTGTGCTCCTTTGTCTTCTCTCCCTGCGACCACTTGCACCCCTATTTGTCTACTGGCCCATTTGTTCTCCTGCCATTGGAGTGAGAACAGACTGAAGGGGGGGTCATCATTTAGAGTAACCCACCCAGGCTTTGTCATGCAACAGGTATCATCAACTGACTTTTTGAACTCATATGAACCCTCTGAGTAGCCCTGCCTCCTTTGAAGTTTGCTTCTCTGTGGTTGGGGCATCCTTCCCCGAGGAAAGGCAAGCTTACAAAGCTGTGTCAGTCATCTCCCACCATATCAGCTGTTGCAGGTACCCTAGTCACTACTCAGACTCAGGTCACGTGGGTCATAGTTAAGGCTATATCACTCTGTGCCAGTGGAATTAGCAGCCTCACATGCTACACTGGTGTGTTCTTCTTCCCAGTGTGAGTGAGAGGTAATTTAAATTCTCTGTACTTTACATTTTTAACCATTCAACTTGCCCATTGCTCTGTTGATACCAGAGGCTCAAGGTAGTGAGCTTAAATTCCTATTGTCTCACAGAAAAATTTAAAAAGAATTTTTGACTCACAGAATGTGAGCCATTGTTTGACATCACCCCTTTAGGAACACTATTCCTAGCAAAGATAGATTTCAACACTGACACCATTATGATTTGTGGCTTCTTATGAATGTAAAATATCCAGAAATCTAGAATAAAAATCCAAGTGCAAAAGATCTCACTAAAACATATCTAGTTCTATGTTCAGCTGAGGTAGAGAGATTCAGTATTTCCCGAGTAGCATTTTCAATTTTGGATTTTGATTGCTGAATGTACTATCAATCTCATACATTGCACTGTTTGTTCAGTAGACATTTTTGGCCAATAAATACCACTGGTTCCTCTTTTCTTTACATTTAATCATGCCCAGATGTGACTTGTATATTTTGCTTATCATGGACTCGAGCAGCTGAGTAGGTGTAATAACTCTGTAACCTTAAGTTCATCTCAGTTTGGACAATAAGCATGAAAGCTTGGATTCAGTGATTTCATTTTATCTCGCCAACCATTCACAATTATGTCTCATAACAACTGTAGTTCTTGATGCTCTGTTGAATAATACTTAAGCAATTCCAGTTTTTCAGAGGGCAGTGGTAATTGAGAAACTTTATATAAAATGTCCAGATCTTTCAGCATTAATTCCATTAGTGCTTGCACTTATTTTGCACTCTGGGTATCAGTTTTATGAGTAAAAATACAAAATATAACACAAACTTTGTTCCAAACAAACCAAGGAAGGCTAGGCTATAACAGCTGTGTCCAAAGAGATACCTTTTATTTATACATTTGGTAAGTGCTTTCATCTTGCTTAATTAGCAAAACTTCATCAGATCAAATCATACACATATACTAAGTATTTGATTCCATTTCTTTGAATATTCCCTTTTTTCTGAGATATGGCGATCTTGAATTTGGTATATATATATATATATATATATATATATATATATATATATATATATATATATATATAATATACATATAAGTTTGGGGGAGATGCAGGGGGATTTACCCTCTTGCAAAAAGAAGTTTAAATAAGAAGTACAATTTTTTAAGATTCGCTCTTCTTCTGTGTTTTTTTTTTTTCAGCTTGTCATTTTGATTGCCAATATTTCAATAGGGAGACCATAACAACTCTGCAGAGATTTGCTAACATATTAATATAGGTTTTATAGGTATAGATTTTAATTTCTCAGATTTTCATGCCCTTTCCCTCAGGTTTGCAGAACAATTGATATACCTTTGCTAACACAAAACATCTACAGGAACACACTTTATGGTGATGCCCAAAGTTACACTGCACATTATGCATGTATGCATAACTGAGGCTGTTAGTGATGGGAGAAGATCAGTAACTTTTGCCCTTAGAAAAAGCAATGGTACATTTTTAACCTGTCTGACTTCTTTTAATGTTCCCATGTAACAGTCTAGCTGCTTTTTAAAGTTGCTGAGAGCTGTTTATCATTAGTGGTATAAAGACCATTTGACCCATGTGTGCTGTAAGCTAGACATGACACTTCACACAGTACTGGATAAGATAAGAAAGTACATTTAAGATTAACTGTACATCCTTCCACCCAAATAATCTACAAGAATCTGAAATAAGGACACTGGTTCCAATAGACTTTTCATAACTGTGATGATCAAATTTTACATACAAATATACATTGACTTCCTTTTATATAACTTGTTTGTCCATTGTATACATGCTGTCCACACCTTTTCTTATAAAATTCTAGCATAAGATATTTGCTATTATTCAAATTCAGGTTGCTGTAAGTATGCCTTTTATTCACTTTTTAAGGTAATCCTGGATTATGACTATAGTCACCAGTCATGTGAATACGTACCCTACCTTAAAATCATCCATATGTGCCTGCTATAAATTTAGTGAAAAATAATGATGAAATGATTTGTGGCCAACCTTAAACCAATTAGACCCATTAGGCCCAACTGAGCACTGTTCCTTCAAGGGGCCCAGAACAAGCTTGGACAGGGTCATTATGACTTATGTGGCCCAGAGATTTGTTAGTTGTTCTTTATTACTAGTTGAAATTCTTGTCAGTGAAGTGTACATTTCCCATCATGCATTATACTAGTGTCTGGTCCAATATTATTAGTAATTGCAGCTTCATGACTCTTTCAAATCTCACAGTGTTAACTGCTTGTGCTCCCATAGTGACCAGTTACTGTTGCCATGTGCTCAACAGGGTTGTCATCCAGAAAATGGTCAGATTGACCATCTCACTTTGTGTAACCTCTAGTTGCTGTCTTAGCAGATAATAAGACCAGGATTCATTTGAAGGCTGATAGAGAGGCATATGTTTTCCTTTGCTTCTCTTGCTGACATGGGGTTAATAACTGGTTGCTAATGAGCACAATTGCAAGAAATAATTGTGGAATAGATAGATGAAAAACACTACTAAGCATAAACAAACAAACAAAAATAAAATAATAATAACAGACACTTATGAAATTATGTATGATAACTAAGAATTGTGGCAAAATGTTACCAGTTGAACAGTATGACAGAAAAATGCTTTGTGCACTCAGAGATAGGAATAAAATAATCCTAGAAAAATTATATATGAGGTGTGTATGCTGAGTGGTGGAAAGTAGAGGTGGGCAGTAAAATGGTTTTATTTGACCAAAAGTAGAAAAACAAAAACAAAAACAGTTAAATTCATAAATAGGGACATCACACTTTCAAAGTGACATATGGGGGGGGGGGGGGGGCAGAACTTAAAACTAAAAAATAGGCTTGATTGGGGGAGGTTTGGAGGGAAGTAAATTTTAGAAAGATGAACAAACTGGGTCTATATTAAATGCACAAACGCTTTAATGTTCGAATCTCTAAAGGTCGACCTTTAGAGATCGAACATTTAAGTGTTCGAATTTCTACAAAAATTTAAAAAAAAATTCACAACTCAAAAAAAAACTAAAGGGTTTAAACAGGGGGGCAAGCCACCTTGCACACTCCACATGGGGGGCTGTGCCCCCCACACCCACCCTGCTTTAATATACCAACTCCAAGATCGCGCTACAGTGTAGAGAATGGGAAATTTCCCATTTCCGCACTGTAGTTCACTGAAGTGCGATCTCGGAGTTGGTATATTTAAGTAGTGGGGGGGTGTGGGTGGTGCAGGGGGGGCTTGCCCCCCTGCTTAAACCCTTTCCTTGTATTTTTTTTTTTTTTAATTTAGCTTTTTACAACTTTAAACGTTTAACTGTTCGATCTATAAAGGTCGACCATTACAGATTTGAACATTTAAGCGTTCGTTGTCGTAATATAGACCCGAACAAACCATGTGGGTTTTACCTGTTCTCCCTAGTGACTA
Organism: Protopterus annectens; assembly: GCF_019279795.1. NCBI lineage: Eukaryota > Metazoa > Chordata > Ceratodontiformes > Protopteridae > Protopterus > Protopterus annectens. The sequence continues at coordinate 1,145,195,783 of NC_056739.1, forward strand.
CTTTAAATTATCCCTCCATGCAAACCTTACCATTGCCCTTGTGATCTATCATATGGCTGGAAAAGTTCTGCATGTATTAGTCCATTTAACCAGTTTAACAAATTATTGAAGAAGTTCAACAGTTTTATGTGGCTTTGCAGAAACACATTGATTACTAACAAGGTATGAGAAATAACTGGGTTAGTAACTCCTACTATTCTGAGCAAGTGCAGGAGATATTTGGAAGCCCATGAAGTAAGAAAGAGGTAATTCGGATGAAAAAGTGTAATGGCAGTTGGAATACCCCCCTCATCTTCCCACAGCTACTAAGCTTAGCTTAGCTGATTTGTTTCCATTTCTTCCTGTCCTCTGCATCTTGCTCTGTCACACCAACCACCTGCATGTCCTCTCTCACCACATCCATAAACCTTATCTTAGGCCTTCCTCTTTTTCTCTTACTTGGCAGCTTCATCCTTACCATCCTTTTCCCAATATACCCAGTATCCCTACTCAGCACATGTCTAAACCAATCTAATCTCGCCTCACTGGCATACAAATACTGTGGATGACTTTCAAGATGATATCACTTAATTGGCCCAACATCATCTAAAATGGACACACATTCCTTGTTATACCAGCATTACTGGGACTAGCTTAATATCCAGTGCTAACCGGTACAGATAGGGTTAAGCATCAATAAAACAGTTACAATTATCCTTGATAAAGAAGCTATTTCTTGCAGAACTAAGAAGGCAGTGTAAAAGGAGCAGGCAAAAGATAGGGTACATAAACCAACTGGAGAGGCTGCAAAAGTACCTCACAAAGAGGATCCTAGGCCTTAAACACTTGTCCTATATGGACAGACTCAAAAAAACTCCAACTATTCTCTGCCTCATATAGCCTACTTAGAGTATAGCATGGTCAGCCACACATTGCAGTTTGCCCTTCCTTTCCATTGGACAGTTTTAAGACTCCAGTCTAGCTCTGCCATGTACCCTGCCCATGGTCTGCTTAGCATTTGTATTCCTCTCCAAGACATGAGTAAGCTGTGACAACATATAGTGTAGGTAGCTGCTATATGGAAATTTATTTCTTGCATTTGATTACTGGGAAAATCTGATTGAGCAATAAAACCCCTTTTCAGTGAGGCCCAGGGAGAAGATCCATCTAACAAAGATATGTATACATACAGAAACAAAAGCCACACACAAATTATGAATTTATTTTATAAAGACACGCTGGTTGATTTTTTTTTTTTTTTGCTAAACTTCTCCTACGTAATGTATTTTTCTTTGCCCCGCCCTGTGACTTGTGCCATTGCTGAAAAGAGCCAAAGAAACACTGGTACACTGTCTTCTTAATAAATAAACAAAATGAATTAGCATCTGGGAAAGAACCCTTTTGCTGTCATTTATTGACTTGCCCTGGGACATCCCCAATGTCAACTACATTTACTGTGCCAAAGTGGCTGAAACCATAAATTAATGCAGAACATCATGATATAACAGCAGGAGAAGAAGGAATGGTATTGCAAGGTTGCAGAACACATAGAAAAACACAGAAAGGTCAAGTAAGGGAACAAAGGGGAAAAACAAGGTGCAATTAAGTTCAAGCCTAAGAAAGACACCCAAAATAAAAATACCTGCACTAAAACATTAAGCTATACATATAATTAGGAAAAATAATAAGTCAGGCGAAAGCAAGCAGTGTAAGTTAGAAGGGTGGGAACTGTGATGTGATTAAGATGTTCATGGTAAGGGCAAGAGTTTCCCTCAGGGGGCTTTGAGGTAAAAAAAATGGGTTCTATAGGAGAAGAAGCTTTATGGGAATATAAGGGAGATAAAAGTGAAAGTATTTTGGTTAGTTAGATCAGAAATAACATAAAGCAATAGGAAACACAGAGGCAGGAGACGGGTAGCTGTAAAAGGGTAGGAAGAGGCAGGATATGGGGAAGAATTAGTGGACGGGTAGCAAAAAGAAGGAGTTAATGGGAAAACAGGTACATAAAGCAATGTGGTAGGAGATGGGTAGGAAAAAAACAGGGAAGTGAAGTTATAATGTGGAGAGAAACCAGAAGATAAGGTAAGCCGTCTGCACCCAAAACAAAATGTATCAAAGGAATTTTCTAGTTGCGATACTTCCATGTTTAGTTTAGGCAGCAGCAAGTTATCCTTTACTTCCAAATTAGGATAACAAAAGCAAATGTATACAACTACACAGCATTCTGACATTGATATAATTTTCAAGTCATACAGTCACTAACACAGAACATCAACAGTAAGTAGAAGTAAATTGCCCACCTGATAAATCCTGAGACAGTTAATAACAACATTATACAATCTTACAAGCAGAAGTCAAATGTTTCCATTGAGGGTTCTGTCACTCATCTCCTTAAATATGGTTGGGTCATCATTAAATCAAATCAAGAATATTGGCTCTATAGAACTGGACAAAATTTGTAGTCAACAACTGATGGAACCTATGTTTACTATGTTCCCATTAAATAATCTTAAACAAACTACTCCAAAGTATGTCTCAGAACTCTGACATCTCTTGTTCACATCCACAAAGGTGTATCCCAGCCAGACCCTAGATCATGTCCATTGAAACTTGTCTCATTGTTTTAAAACTTCAAAACAGTCATGGCCAAGAAGCAGACTGTACAGAGCCCATCATAATTTGTTCAAAATATCTGATATAATTACCCACAGAAGAAGTAAGGAACTCGAACACAGAAACATGGGAACATTAATGTTACTGGCCACGTAATGAAGTGGATGAGCAACTGATTGAATAGCAGAGGTCTGTAAGGGGGTGTAAGATGTATACACTCTGAATCAGATTATGACTACTGGCATCCTGTGAGAGCCAGCATTTGCCCCTGCTTTTTGGAATTTTGTTTTCCCTAACACCCAGATAGTCAAACATTTCTGATTAATAAAGTGCCCAAATGATTGCAAGTTAGATATCATCTATTGTATCAGATTCCACGGCTCTACAGTGTATTTCAGATAATAGCCATTGTTGTTCTGACTGTAATAAGGCTTTCAGTCACAGTGTCAAAAGATGCAGCATAGTATTTTTTTGAGGGGGGAATCATCCCTTGCAACTCCATCATTGAAAGTAATTCCCTAAAAAGAAATCTGTAAACACTACTAACTGATAGTCTACCCATTAACTGGAATGTTATGTCACTTATAAAGAAAGCCTTTGGACTAGCTCATACTTTACAAACCTGTATACCAAGCCATAACGGAAACATAACTTTCCTTTCTTAGACCTCTCCTCCCTTATCTGCCTTTTAACACTGTGCAGCATTATGTGGCATCCTAACTCAATACCTCACTCACCATGAGAAGCAACAAAATTTATTATAAAAAAATATGAGTGGATTAACAAAACAGACACTCTGGCACACTAAATGAGGTGTCTCTAATCTCTGTCTTATATTCAAGGCCTTGACAGACTCTCTTTTCTTTAAAAATATGTGCCTTAAGCACACAGTTAGGGAGTAGAAAGTAACACACATGCATATAATTTTATGCCAAAAGTGCACAGTAGTAATACAATTAAGCTTGATACATATATTAAATAATACAGAGCTCTACATATAATCTAGTTACAAAAGGAGCTCTGCCAGTGCCACCCAGACCTCTAATAAGGAAAATCTCATGACTTGATAACAAACAGAGGCATGTTGACTACAAGTTCAGTTACACACTTGCCTCAAAAAAAGACTGATGAATGATGATGATGACTCAGTGATTAAGGGTTTGAGACTGTCCGTTTCCTGACCTTCACGAACAACAACAGATTAAGTAAAGGCTTTTTTTTACATAGCCTAGGATTCAGGAATCCAGAAATCTTTTTCCTTTCTTACTAGTAAATCAAGCACCTAAATAAAGCTGTTTACAAGCAATCCTAACTCAGATACACCGTACGGTAGCGCTAGCAGCAACTGCAAGTAACCAAAACAAAAAGTAACTGTCCTGTCCTGCACTGCCTGCTTATACTGATTGTTTCTCACTCTCTTTTTCAGAAAGAGAGTGAGAACCAATCAGTAGTCATCTTGCCATTCACGTCATGTACATGACTGCGGATGTGGCAGTCCGTTCCCCCTTCCACTTTACTGTGCGGTTATTGCACAGACTCCTGGGCATCCCACACTGATGCAGAACTCTCCCTACTCCGGACTGTCTTTACAGCAGTCTGAGACAGTCCAGCTTCAGGGAAATAAAAAAAAACGGAACTCGCTGAGCAACGAGCATGCGCAGTTCGAGTTCCGGGATTTTGTGAGCCAGTCGGACTCATTTTTTTACAGCGTCAGCCATTTTTTTTTTATTTAAAAATGTTTTATTGTGGAAGTTGTCTTTTCTTTTTCTTCACACAGCTGGGGGGGCTGCAGTCCTGCAGTCTGATGCCACGAGCCACCCCTGTGCAGTACCTCCTAAAGATGGTGGTGTGTGTACAGTACTTAACTATAAAAATATTTAAAGTTTGTTAACTGAAGTAGTGAACTGATAAACGCTAGAACATTTTCAGGCTTAGCATAGTTGAAATACAACCAAAGAACCAATAAACTCTAATCAATATGAATGCAACAGTAATGATCTAAGAGCAAGCTTACAAAGAAGTGTAAGTCAGGATAATATGTAGCATAAAAGAGCACAATTGTAAGTGGATGTGAGACAAAAGTTCAGGCAGTAAAATCAAAAAGAGTAGTACCTGTGCACTGTCATAGTGTTACAAATACTAAATACAAAACAAAGTCTTGCAGTATATAGTTTTGTTGGCCATGGGATATGAAGAAAAGTAAAGCTTGAGTCAAATGAGGTGAAGAGGAGAAAGGAGGGAGAAAAGGGCAACAAAGTGTTGAGGGATACAAGGGGGAAGTGTGCAGCTATCTCCTACATAGTTTCAGGAAATCCAGCCAAAATTACAGGAGCTTGGGGATTTGTTTACTGGAAAGTCAGGGTGTTCCCACCTTATGAAACACTATGGAGACAACAGGCCTCAGCGACTTCTCCAACAGGCCTCTTATTTCTGTGCCCTAGTGTACCTGAGTGAGTTAAATAGATGCTGGAAGAGGAACTACAGGCAATAATGGTTCTGGGAGTAATCCAGGTGTCCAATAGGTTGCTTCTGTTTCAATAGGTCTTGTAACAAAATATAAGCTAATGAATGAACATACTGTTTTATTTTTAATATGCAGTAATAGCAGATATTCATGATGCCTAGTTTGAAATACTCTAAAGTCCAGGAAGCCAGCATGGAGGGATAGTTGGGGTGGCAAGTTGGGCATCAGCTGAGAAGCACACCAAAATAGCAGTTGCTAAGGACAGGCTTGCAATGATTTATTTAACTTCTTGAATAAATCTCTGGCTACTTCCACTCATTTTCTTCTACTATGGCATGATTACTTGTTTTCTTAATTTTGTAAAAAGGCAATTTTTATTGCAAAATGCATACATAAATAAACATATCAGTTCTAAGTCATACAAACTCAGAATCCTTATGTATGGTGCATTTAATACTTTTGCACTGAATGATGGCACCATTGTAAACATCTTTTTATCTTGTACACTAGTAATAACTATGGATTTATCAGATAGTGTTTATATACTGCATTTCAAACTTGGCATTTCAATTCTTCCTACAGTGTTAAGAAACTGACAAATGTTTTATCACTTCTCCCCACTTATTCAATAAATCCATATTGCCCCTTAAAAACAGAAAAAAGGAGAAAAATTACACCCACCCACAAAAACAATTTACACAAAGCATACTTGTATTTGTTCACCTTCCTGATATTTACTTTTCTATTAAACAGATATCAAATGTCCAACATGACATAATTTATTTATTTATGTATGTATACTTTGTTGACTGGATTAGTCCCAGTAGTCTAATAGCCTCTTTTCAGGGGGAAGACCCAAGGTGGCATTTATACTGCTAGAGAACACTTGGCCAAGACATTGGGGAAGTTCCCCTTCTCTTATGTGTATGGGGACTCTATTGAGTGTGACGCTTCCTGCTTCCGGTCTGAGTGCAAAGGCAGCTCAGAGAAGCAGGAAGCTAGAATGGAGTTTGTTGATGGTGGAGGTGTAATAGATTCACAAAGGGAAAATGAATCCTTGAAGGTTGAATAAAGAAGACAGGTGAAGAGTGGAGAAGTGATGACGGATGAGCAGAGGTGCATGGCAGAGCATGGTATAAAAGGAGCAGTGTGCCAAGAGAGGTTGAAGACAGTCGAGACTTCTCAAGAGCTGTGTGGAGCACCAAATGGGGTAGAGGTTGAATCATTACTGGATTCAGAAGATATCTTCCAACAAAATCTTCTTAGGGAGGAAGATTCAGTACAAATGTATGTTGATATAACCCTCCAATCGGGAGGGGTGCAGGATGTATACTTAAAAGAGATGATGGATCAGAGTGAACTGGAAAGCAAGGTTGCAGCTTTGTTGGGTGACATAATAGAGAAGATACTGGAGGAAGAGATGGTGAAGACTGCAGTAAAGAAAAGGTCAATCAGAAGAAGTGAAAGAAGTGGGGAAAAAGAAGTCCGTAATATGGTTAAGTAGTAAAAAAGAAAAAGGTCTGGAAACATATGAGGTTAGGTTATTTCTCCCACAGAATTAAGAGCTTTCAGTTACATTAATAAAGAAACATATTGTGACATTTTGTTTGAAATTGGACAGTATATGGAGAAGTTTTCATAACAGTATGAGTTAAAAAAGATCTACAATCCTTGGAACTTTTATGTGGTGCAAGCATTTCATAGAGAAACTAAAAAAAGAATTTTCATGCAATTTAGAATGGAGGTTGAAAAAGAAGTGTTAAGAACTATTTAAAGACTTTATATAAAGAAAGTAAGGACACAATAAAAATATATGATGATAGAGGTTTATGGACTGGGGGTTGGGAATGTGAGGTAATTTAAAAATAGAAAATGAAAATGTTATACATATTCCATGTATGATAAATATTGATGGTAACAGAGGATTTGTTAGATAAAGAGGACAACTGAAAACATGGTTTTCCTGTGGAAAGGATAATCATTTGCTTAGCAACTGTGATCAATGAAAATGTTTTATTTGTTGTAAGCCAGGGCATGAAGCTAAGAAATGAGATATAATATATAAAAATGTGGGCAAACTGGGCACATATGGAAGGATAGAACAAGATTAGACACATGAATCTGTATGTAATATTAAAAAAGATACAGGAAAGGAGAATGGAGGGCAAATTACTAGACATGAAAGTAATAAAGAAGTAACAGTGGTCAAAAATGAATTGCATAAAAGAGAAGAAACAGTGTAAGATACGAGTGAAGAGGAATGTGTAAACTGGCAAGTAGTGAGGAAAAAATGTATAGGGAAAAGGGTCAAGGTGAGAAAAAGGAAATTTGAAATTGTAATTGTGAAAGAAAATAAAACTGGTAAAGAATAAAAGTGGAAGGATAAAAGTGGGAGGAGATCATCTTTTTTTCTGAAAAGATGAAGATGAATAGGTGTATTGGAATTGTGTGCAACACTTGATATGCATATAATTATATTACAAGATATGAGAGTGTTAATAGAAGAGGAAATGTTACAAAATGAAGTGTTGTGGGGTAGAAACCTTATCTGGAATATGGGATCTCAGGAATAGGTGTGTTATGTGAGAAAAATATAAAAAATTAGATATTACAATAGTAAAATTGGGAAGAATGGGGTGATAGATCTCAGTTTCAAAAAAGGTGTACAGAATTATTATACTATATGCATATGTTACAAAGAAAGAAATATCATTTTTAAAATTTCTAAATTATGTAGGAATTAATATGGACATAATATTAGTAGGGGGCTTTAATTGTGATTTAAGAAAAAGAAAGAAGTGATGTTAAGAATGTGTAGGAGATAATGAAAAGTGGAAAGTTATATATGTGGGATAACATACATTGGACATATAAAAGAAATGAAATAAGAATGGAGATTGATTATTTTCCACTATCTGATATTTTGGCAATTGTGCAAAAAGGGATAAAGGTAACAAGTTTTTCAAATCATTTAGCTGTATGTATAGAAGTGCAAGAGTAGGAAGGATATGTAAGAATTGTAAAGGTGTTGAGACTTAATGAAAATGATTTAGAAGAAGAAGATATGAAGGAGATTATTAAATTATGGAAAGATCATATAGATATGAGAATTTAATATGAAAATTGGAAGAATTGGTGGCTAAATTGTTATGAAAAGTACAAAAATGCTTTTTTGGATTGCCAAGTCAAGAAGAGAAAGAGAGAAAAATGAATATATATGTAGGCAATTGACTCAGGAAATATTTAGAGAAGTGCTAAGAGATAAGATAACTTTTTATGAAAAGGAAAAGAAAATGTATGATTGAAATCAGGAGAGGATTAAGAAGATATTATATAAACAAAGATATTTCTTACAAGGAAAAAGGAAGACATGGGTCTGTATTTCAATAAATTAGGAAAAGAGAATAAGAGTATAATAACATAACTGAAAAATAGTGAAGGACAGAATAACTATGCAAGATAAAATATTTGAGGTAATAAGGAAGCATATAGAGAATACTTTTGTAAATGAAGATAAAAGAAAGGCAAACTTGGAGGTTAAAACACAGAGTAAGGAGGATAATGAGAGTTTGGAAAAAACTTAAATATAGAAGAATTAAATGGAAGTTTTTTCCAAATATTCTTTATTTCAATTTATATATAATCACATAAAGCCAGAAGTTAAGAAATATCAAAGGTTACATAAGAATTATAAAAAACAAATCAAGACAAACCACAAAAACCTAGCAAGTCAATCTACTACTAAAAGGCAAAGGAAAACTATATACAAAGTGCCAATACCTTCACTTATCCAGCAATAAAACATAAAGCCCCCTTTCTATATGTTCCTCAACAGGGAGCAGGAAACATAATAAGAGGAGATCTCATTAAACGTCCAGCACAGGTTAGAGATTCCCGGTTTCACACTAGTATAATTAACATGCCCCCATCAGACTTCGGCCAAAAGTAGAAAAATAAAATCCCAGCGTTTCTGGTTCTCCAGTCTTTTATGAGGACTAACAATTATAATTTTTTGAGAGGATATATACGTAATTGCCAGGTTTCTGAAGCCCCCCCCACGTTAGTTTGGAGTGATCCATCCAATGTTTGGTAATGTAAAACTTAACTAGAAGGCAGATGGTGATCAATACTTTAGTCTAAGAGGTGTCATATTGATATTGGTAATATGAAGCAAGGCCATTTCCCAGGATAATGTTGATTTATGGTATCCCATTTTACTTAGTCTAACCTTAAGAGAACACCATAGGTTATGAGCATATTTACAAAACCATAATATATGAATAATATCAGCTTGGGGGTGCGGACAGCAGGGGCATGAAGTGGACATAGATGAATTGAATTTATTTAAATGAATTGGAGTTATATAGAAATTATTTGTAATCATGAATTGAGTAAAGGTAAATTTCTTAAACGGGGAGTGCTTGAGAGTAAGATTAATCGACCGCATTTTTTGTTGTGGGGATATACTTATACCTTGTCTATTCCAATAGTCCGCGAAAATAATTTCATCTCTATATAAATAGGAGGAGAATGCTTTATATGCTATAGAAAGCATATGCTTCTTGGAGTTTAGGCTTTGTAGAAGATGTGTAACTGCATCAATCTCAGCATCAAAACTATGTTGGTTTAAAAGAAAAGAAGAAGTGACGTCCCGTAACTGCCTCAGTATAATATTATAGGCTTTGGACAGAGAAAGAGTTTCTCTAAGCTCCGTTAGTGAAAGATGCTTGAATTTATAAAGCTCCCATAACGTATAGTCCTTAATAAGGGGAAAGTTATTTAAGTTTATCATCTGGCCCCCCATTTTAATATTGGGATTAAGATGAAAGGGCTGAAACAATAGGAGGGCACTAGCTAATCCCATAGATTTAAATAGTTCCTGGAAAGTGTTAATTAGACCTTTTAGTATGTTGTGTAACTTGAATTCTTTGATGGAAGTCTTCGTCAAGAAGGGTAAAGTTTTGGGATTAATGTTATTACTAATAGTATAATTGTACCATAGTTTAATCCACAGAGGAGTCCATAATGGGGAATCAGGGGTATAACTGGCAATAGCCAAAATTCTATTGGCATGAATAATTCTATAATATAGGGTGAGGTTGGGCATCGCCATACCTCCCATTGATTTAGGAAGCGTAAGTCTATGATATGACATTCTAACCGATTTTGGGTACCAGACAAATTTTACAATCTCTTTCTGCATCTTCTTAATGAAGGTAATTGTAACTGGGGATAGGGAAGAATTACATTGACAAAGGATTTTGGGGAGTATATTTATTTTAACAACAGAAATTTTTGAGAGAGTGGAGAGCTTTAATAGTTGCCATCTCATCATATTCTGCGAGATAGAGGTCCAAACCCTAGATAAGTTAGCTTGAAGAATAGAGGAATATGAATGATCATATGAGACACCTAAATAGTCTAAAGAGTGACAAGTACGCATAGGCAAAACTGGAAAAAGATGAGGTTTATGTGCTGCAGGGTTAATCTGGAAAATAAGGGATTTATTGGTATTTATCTTGAAATCAGAAACCGCAGCAAAAGTATTTAAGGAGTTTATTAATTTCATAGCATCATTGGATGGGTGCATAAAATACAGATTAAGATCGTCTGCAAAGGCGGTAAATCTGACATTCAAATTACAGATCCTAGGAATAGCATGGTGGGATTTCTGTACAACAAAAAGCAGCAAAACCTCTAAATATAGGTTGAACAATAGAGGAGAGAGGGGGCATCCCTGCCTAGTGCCATTAGTTATCTTAATGGGATTCGAGTATATGCTGTTTATGTAAAGGCGAGTATATGAGCCCTTATACAAAGCCTTGATTAGGTTAATGAATTCAATAGGGAGATCAAATTTCAAAAGAGCCAGAAACAGGAAGTCCCAGTTCACCCTATCAAAGACCTTACAAGCGTCCAATATCAGGGCATATCTAGGATTTCGATCCTGCTTGGTTATTTTTATAATAGATTCTAATGTTAGGGTGTTGTCCCATGTATGTCTCTTTCCCATAAACCCAGCTTGCTCTGGGGAAACCAAATCTTTCATTACTCTTTTTAGTCTATTAGCGAGTATGGAGGAGAGAATTTTGATATCAACATTCATAAGTGATATCGGTCTATAGTTATTGGGATTGGTAGTATGTTTTTACGTGGGCAAGACTAACAGTATGTTTAAAGTAAGAATACTGCAACATTTATCTAGCATCAGAAACAAAGATACACACAATGCTCTTTTTAGACATGTTAATGAATATCCCACACATTGTTTTGCCTTTAGGGCCATAGTAAATGTAAGACTCAATAAGAGGGGAGGTGATATTAAACAGTATACAGAACTAATTGAGTCTAGAAAGATTGTAGAGTTTATGGCACACAGGAACCCAGGGCTAAATGATGTTGTCCCCATAAAACCCACCATAAAAAATAGGCGGGTTTTTTACTGATTTTTATCAGTTGCTCATTGGTTGTATTTTATTTTAAATGGTGCTTTGTAACATTTGTTTCCATCTGATGAAGGGTTAACACTAGAAAGCGCTAATCTCTCTGAAGTTTGTGTGTTTTTATGTTATTATTTTATTAAACCTTTGGATACTTAACAGCACTCTTCCAGAGTTTTTTGCTTTTTAGGGATTGGTAGTATCCAAGGCATTTTTGGGAATCAAGATAGTTTTAGAATAATTAATGTATGGGTTCACAATACCGTTCATAGCAAGGGATTCAAATAAATCTAGTAAGATAGGGGCCAAAGTAACTTTAAATGATTTATAAAATTCCGACGGAAATCCATCTGGGCCGGGGGCTTTCCCTAATTTTAACTTATCAATAACTTCAAGAATTTCTTTTTCAGTTATCTGGGCCGAGAGTAAGTCTTTTTGTGATCTGGTCACTTTCGGAAAAGTAATCCCATCTAGAAACTTCCCCATCTCTTCCTTTGTGGTCATAAAATTGCTATTTGCGAAAATTTCAGAGTACATTTGATGGAATAGCTGAATAATACTTTCATCAGATCTATAAGACCGATTATTATACTGAAGGCAAGATATTCTAGGAGATCTAGGTGAACTGAGAATTATTTTCGCCAGAGCTTTGGAAGGGGTTTGTATATATTCTGAGAATTTCGCTATATATCTGAATTCCCAAATGGACAGATTAGATTGATGGTAGTCAAACAGTTCTTTTTGTTTAGCAGTTAATTCTTTCTCCGTGTCCACAGAGTAACTATCAATCAGCTTTCTGTCCAGACGATTGATGTCTAGTAGTAACTCGGCTAACCTGTTAGCACGCATTTTTTTAAGAAAACTCGCTTTTTTAATACAAATACCCCTGAGTACAGCTTTTGCTGCTGCCCATCTAATGTCAAAGGAGATAGTTTCATCCTGTTTTACTCCAAAAAGATCATTAAGAGTCATTCTGATGTCGTTACCTAGAGATTGATCTTTCAGAAGGTTACAGTTTAGTGACCAAGTAGGAGTTTTATGTACTGTGATATGAGTTAAGTTTATTTCCAAATTTATTCTCGAGTGGTCTGAAAGGAAACAGGGTTCTATTGAAAACTTAATTTTCCTGTTATTAAAGTAGCTTGAGATTAAGAAGTAATCAATACGGGACCACGACTGGTGGCATTTAGAAAAGTACATGAAGTGATTGTGTTTGTAGTCAGGGACACTGGTACTGAAGGCAATCGGGTCAATTAAATCAAAATCTTCAATCAGATCTATCAGGGCATTACAATTCACTGGGTTCCCAGACCTAAACCTACATGAACGATCCACCTGAGGATTGGTGACCACATTCCAGTCACCTCCAATTATGAATCTATGATTTGGGAATTTAAGAAGGAGGTTATAGATAGTCATAATAAAGTCTGATTGCTCTGAACATGGGCCATAGACATTAAGAAATAATAATGGGTAATCTAGCGCCTGCATAGAGCAGGTAAAAAAGCACCATCTGCCTTCTTGGTCATTCCTTTTCAAAATAATCTGTGGTTGGAAGGCTTGTTTAATAACTATTGCCACCCCTTTGGAATTGCTAACAGATCCAGAGGAAATAATATCTCTAACCCATGCTTTCTTGTTTTCATTTGCCCATTCACTGTTTAGCAAGTGAGTCTCCTGTAAAAAACACACATCAGACTTGGCTTTAAGTAATAGGTGCATTACAAGTTTTTTTTTATCCCTGTTATTGAGTCCCCTAACATTCCATGATGAAACTGACAAACTACTGGTTACATTAGACATATTGACATTAGTTATAATAACCAAATATGATGAGATCTAAAACTGAGTACATGTATGTATGGGGTTAAGGGAACAAAAAGTAGTGAAGGACTATCATTAATATTTATAGACCATAAAATTAAGGCAGCAAAATACAAGTATATGGCACACAAACCCCTCAATCCTAGATCCGTGCATACCCACCCTACTATAGCAATTGAGAGAGTGCATAAGTGAAACATTATAATTAAATCTACGATTAAATAATGTATAAACACTTTAACCCTAACAAGTACAATAGAGAAAATACAATATTTACAAAAATCATACAAACTCCTAACAAGTCCAAGCCCGGACATCACATCCCTATTTAACCTCCTATTAGCATCCAGTATACCTATAAAGTAGCCTAAGGCTAATAAAATAGTACCGTATTAAGTTAACTTGTAGACAGACTTCAATACAGATGCAACTTAACTATGTAAACCACTTAAGAACAGCTAAAAGGTGGGCACTCAGAAGAGAAAAAAAAGCAGTAAAAAAAAAAAAAAAAAAAAAAAAGAAAAAAGGTGTCTCTTCAAGAAATCATTATTTAGTTCCCAACTATAGTTGCAAGTCCTGAGAGGTTTATCATCTTGTCGATGGACAATTATGCAGTCTTTATGGGAGCATTAATGATCCGATCGCCATATGCAACAAGGGCTGCGTTGGGTATATCAGAGCAATGAGTTACCCAGGTTGGCGATGATAGCTATGTTCTCATATTTACATGCAGAGAAATGAAGCTCAAGGTGTACAAGTTAAACCTCTTCGTTCAGAAAATCTTCCGTCTTACTACAGAGAAGCCCCATTAGATAGAGATCCTAAGGCACACGGCGACCGTACCCTCTGAAATCGGATACGCGAGGCTTTCTTCCTCTTGAGTGTGCCGCAGCTAGAGCTGCCTGAGCGTCCCACCTAAAGGAGTCCTCTGAGTATATCTGCTAACATGAACAAAGTTCCTGAAGCTTAATTGGAAGGATCTGAGCTGAAATATTTAATAAATATAGCTTTGGCTTCACTCGGAGATGACATGGAAAGTTTAATTTCTTGATATACAAAGGTCAGGGTTGCAGGGAACTTCATCTGAAATTTAATCTTCCGTTGAATGAGATCAGCGCAGTAGGGAGCCAGTTTCCGACGCATTTCCCTAATTTCTAGGAGAAGGTCCTGAGTAATTATTAGCGACTGGTTGTTCCAACTGAGTTTCTTGACTTTTCTAAAGGCTGTCAGAATGGTTTGGACATCCTGAAAATTAAGCAATTTCACATAGACCGGTCTTGGCAGTGATGTTGATTGTTGTCTTCGGAGTGCTCTGTGGACTCTTTCAATGCTATATTTATAAGCGGAACTTGTTTCTTTGCAGAGAAAGGTAAATATTTGAGCTGCAACATCTATTAGTTGGCTAGGCTCGTATTTTTCATTTAAGCCTCTAATAATTAAATAATTTCTTCTGCTTCGCGCTTCCAGGTCGACGATCTTGGATTGCATAGAGCTAATTGTTTGGTCTTTTATTTGGAGAGATTCTTTTAGTGAATGAATTTCAAACTCATTTGCCTTGGATCTCTCATCAACCAGATCCAATCTGTTCATCATTTTGTGTATAGTTGTGTCAAAAGTGTTGAATTTGGCCGATAATTCTTGTATGGCATCTTGTAAGGGTGCAAGAGCACATTTTAGCTCCTCCATTACTAAGGTGTTTTCAGATTTTTGCTTAACCGGTTCTTTAGGGTTGTCCGGTACAGATTTGGATGATCTCAGTCTTTTGGCATCTTTTTCAGGAGAAGTAGTGATAGCTGACAGTTTAGACTTAGTGGTTTGAACGTCCATACCTTCCGTTTCCTTAGCCATTCTGTTCATTGCTATTTGTGTTACTATACTTTCCGGAGCTGTCACTAGGTATAGTGCTGGAGTTCAGGCCTCTAATAGTCCACGTGCAGGAACGATAGCGCATGGCAGATGCTTGATAACAGCCCTTATTTACAGTTAATGTAGTTCTAATGTCCCCAGTTTAGTTCACAGAAGTCAGTTAAAGGTAGATTTAGCGAGAAGTATGAGGACCGCCTGTATTTACTTAATTTAAGCAGTACAACCAGAAGATAGATACTGGAGCTATAAGGAGAGGGTACCACTCAGACGCCCACCATCTTGGATCACCAAGAATTAAATGAAAGTTTAAAATAAATTAACTTAGAGAAAGCTATGGGAATGGATGGTATGAATATCACATGTATAATAATATGGAAGAATGGCAAAAAGTGTGCTTTGTGGAGGTATTGAATGAATGTTTAGAGGCAGGAGTGGTAGAAAAAGAAGTATGTACATATATGAAATTTACATGAAAAAAAGGAGAAACAGATGATATAAAAATTAGAGAGGAATAGTGTTGAATAATACTGATTATGACAGCTTTATGAGAATTATAAGTAAAAGAATAGCAAATAAAGTAGACAAATTACTTAAATATACACTTTTTGGTAAGAAGGGGAAAGGAAGTCAGGATTTATTATAAATAATAAGAGAGGTGCTAGATGATATTATAAATAAAAAGGTGGGAACTAAAGTTATGGTAGTAGATGTGAGTAAAGCATTTGATAAAATACAGTAGGAATGTTTATGGGATAAATTAAGGGATTATAATATAAGTGAAAAGATAATAAAATAATTAAGTCAATATATGAGAAGAATAATGTGAGAGTAATTTTAAATATAT
This sequence comes from Protopterus annectens, assembly GCF_019279795.1. Taxonomy (NCBI): domain Eukaryota; kingdom Metazoa; phylum Chordata; order Ceratodontiformes; family Protopteridae; genus Protopterus; species Protopterus annectens. The sequence continues at coordinate 1,145,211,813 of NC_056739.1, forward strand.
GGTTGAGTGAAAAAATAGTGACAGAGTGTGGGATAAGGCAAGGATGTCCTACAAGTAGTATTTATTTGCATTTGTTATGAATGATTGATGTCAGTAAAAATGAATAGAGTATTAGATGTTACAATTTGTAAGATGACAGAAGAAATATATATTTCAATAATTCTCACTTATGCAGATGATATAGCTTTAATTACTAAGAATAAGGACTCGATGGGTGAAGGAATTAAAAAGATAAATAGCTATTTAAAAATACTTGGTTTATGTATAAATAGAGACAAAAGTAAAGGGTTTAGATTTAAGGAACAGAAAGAATGTATTCAGTTTAATGATGAAGTTATAGACATATTGGGAATAACATCTGGATCAGGAGAAAATTATGCAGAAATTGAAAGATATGTGCATGTTTTAGGAATAATATAAAATGTCATATAAAAGTATACTTAATAAATTAGATTATTTTAATCAAATTGGTCTGTTTAACAAATGTGTATACAATCCAGTCCAAGTATGAAAAAGAAATAATGTGCATTCTGTTTTCTTTTATATGGAAATCTAGGCTAAATCCAATTAGAAGAGGGATCTTGTATTTTAAAGAAGATGATGAGGGACTAGGGTTAATCAAGCCAATTCTTCATGCAGCTTCCTTGAATATATAGAGCTTTGGTAGGATTTAAAAAAGAGAATAGGAACTTAGAACATATATTGAATGTTAAACATAAAACATTTTGGGAAAGGATAAATCTAGGGAAAGATGTAAAAATCATGTAAGTAAAGATCTAAAAGAATATCAAAACATTTTTTATGAAAATTGAATATAAATGTTGAGAAAAATAGGAAAAAATAGTATTTGAATATAATGAATGAACATTATTATGTCCTCCCATGGAAGCTTTTAGAGAATGAAAAAAGAAATGCTATTAAAATATGGGGTCTACTTTACTTACCTGAACAACCACATTACCGACTTTCAATTCACCGATACGAGAGGAACAAAAGACCAGAAGACTGACAGCCAGAACACTGACTGTCCACTCGAGGTAAGTAACCGCTTGGCCACCCCCAAAAAAAAACAAACAAACAAAATTATACCCACATCCCCCTACACCCCCTAATTAAATATACCAACTCTGAGATTGCACTACCGCGGGGGTAAGGGGTAAAGTTCAACAGGATGGCCAAGCGGTTACTTACCTTGAGTGGAAAGCCGATGTGAATGCAGTACTAACTATAAGCAGCTGTTGCAGTTCTTGGTCGGAAACACTTTAAGATTAAGGGCAAGAGTCTGCATCATGCTAGATACTGCTACATTATGAAATGGGTTGTCTGAATTAACATTTAAGAGGCAAATCTGTCTTAAAATGTACTGTACATAAATTTCCCAGCACTCTTGACATATGCATGGCAGAAGCAGAAGCCTATGGGAAAGATATGGGTTGACTGTGAGGACAACTTTAGGAAATGCAAATTAATGTTTCAAGTATGGTCCTTGGGAAGAGCCTAAAATGCCTTTTTTGAAAAATTCCAGTTCACACTCATACCTCCTTAACCTTTTTTGGGTCTGCCTTCTTTAACTAAGCAACTTACCAGCTAATAATAGGCAGTATTAGAAAAGGCAAGGAGTTATTAACAAAATGGCAACATGTTTGTTAATCTGGGATGTCCTGCAGTGCAGAAATCAATCTTTGTTTGCCACTTAATTCGTATTTTCCTATTTATGTTTGTATTTTATATGCAAGTCCGTTCTTTTAGCTATTCATTTTTCGCATTTCAGGACTCACTCTAACAAGTCCTAACATTTCAAATGATTACCATTGTTAGGTGTATGCACAGGTTTTTTATTAATGCATTTTATATGAAAAGGTTTTTGGTTATGGTCATAATGTTTGAAAAGTATGCAGTTCAGTTTTGCAATCATTGCTAAAATTATCTGGAGAAAAGAATATTATTTTAAGTATTTCTTTTTCTATTAATTATACACTTCTGAGCCAGAATATTAGAAATAACATTCTGAGAATCATGTTGAAAAAAGTTTACATTTCCAAGTTCCAATTTAATGTTATCACTTGGTATATTTTGATGCAAACAAATCAAATAGAAGTAGTGAAGAGTAAGATAGTTTAACAATATTTTTGTAGATTTTTAAATATTTATCCATTATCTGCTTTGTTCATTTCAGGGCTGTGGGAAGCCAGAGAAAAGTAAACAATAGATGTAAGGCAGAAAACTAGTCTTGGACTGGGTACTGCACTGCTGGACAAAGGTACCTAAACAAACAGACAAAGGGGCAGTTCTGACATTGCTAAGTCACCTACTTGCATGCATTATTGCCTTTGGGATGTAGGAGGAAACTAAACTTGAGAACTATACATTTAAAAAGTAGACCAAAATACATTAATGCATTTGTAAAGTTATTAGCATTAACTAACCCCAAGTTAATTAAAAATGACACTGTCATACAATATCCCAGTTACATCTACTTTAATAAATACAATAGTTGAGTTTGAACTTTGTTGACTAGTGCATCCACTGGAATAGCTCTATGCCCCTTTTGCTTTCTCTTATATTGTCATTATCTGCAGCATGTCCCCAATAATTAATGCCACATGAAGTGGGAAATTTGACCAGGAAATTAAAATGGCATTTCTCTATAATTATTGCTCTGTGGGATATAGCCAAGAGCAAACTTTGTTCAAGAGTTTTTCTGTCCGCTAAGAAAGAACACTTGTCTTACTGAATTTAAAGTGTGTGCAAATGGGACACATCTTGCTAGCATACTAAGTTCATTATTCACCATTCTCTATCTATGCATCAGTTTGTCTTACTGTTGAATTCCTCCAGATCATAGCAGAAAATAAACATTATAGCCAAGTTTGCCTTATTGATAAAAACAGATGTATAATTTGAATACATACAAGGTCAACATTAAGTAGAATATTCACAAATGTTCTAGCTGGCTACGATAACAATGCACACATGAAGAATTTCTGCATCCTGGCAGGATGATTTGAAGATGTTTAATGAAAATGCATAACTAAAGTGTCAAAGTAGCCTGTTCATTAATGTGGGGATTCTGCACTGAGCTTCAGAAGAAAACGTACCAACTGTTCATTAACTATGCATGGGTAGAGTTCAAAGACTTGATTCTGCCTTAAAATGCCATTCCCTGTGTAGAAATATTTTAATTAGTAAATTATTTGAAAGCATGAGAAAGCTGTACCTTTGTTGTTATCATGACAGCAGGGATACATAGATGTTGGGGGGAGGGGAGACCTTCCTAATGAGGGATATTTACTAGGCATGGTTGTTAATGAGCTTAAGTACATCCTTAGCTTAATGATAACATTTAGTGGCAATAAATTGTTTTTATATAAGAATACAGGTCCAGCCCTTAAATATGAAATGATATTCAACTGCTACAGAGGAGTAAAAAATATATATATGATTTTATTCTACTAAATTTTCCTTTATTTCAGCTCAGTGAGGATGACACCAGACTTCCTTATCAGAAAACTAAAGATTAAATCAATGAAGGTCATAAGACTGAATCCAAAAATCTGAGTGTTAATAAAGACTGAAACTAAAATAACTGAAGCTAAAACAAGATAACGCTGGAGATATATATGCCTGAAACTATGTACAGAAACATGAGCATGACACAACCAAATGAAAATAACATTTTTCAGGGGAGTAGCACCCTGTATTTACATGTGGAGGCTGTACCCCCCCCCCATAAACATATACTAAATGCAAGGCTGTGCAGTCCTGGAGAATGGAAAACTGATTTTTGGAAAATATTGTTTATTTCCATTTGGTTTGTTAACTTCATAATTTATATGATTTTACAGTTTTACAAATTTTACAGAATGGGACAAGCTAAACACCTCATAAGAGGTCATTAGAAGCCATAATGCATAAATTAAAGATGCAACAAAATTCATCAAACCATAAATATTTTTTTGCCCACAGCTAATTAACATGTCCATCTGTCTAATAAATAGATTAATCTTGTTCCAACACATCCTATAGCCAATACAGAAACAAGATCTTTTGCAGTGAACAAGTCTTACTGTTAATTTCTACTATTCACTGGCATTTCATGGGTACTTACTAAGCTATTGATCTCTGAGATTCTTAAAAAGCTCAGTCTTACATTCCCATGGTAGTTTTTAGCCCTTATATTTTGTGTCAAACAACCCAGGGGCAGGAAGAACAAGGAGATATGTTGGGGCATTTGCTTGTTCCCTACATATATATCTAAGGAATATGGGTGCTGAACTGGGAGTGAATTTGTGATTCCCATCCATTTATCCAAATTACGTTTGAATGGAGTAGAAAAAGTATTTTGTTTTATGTGGAGTTGAAGACAGTTCCATAAAAGAGGCGTTCTTTGTGATAGATATCTGTCCCTCCAACATGTTCTGTCCATGTTGGAAAAGACACTGAGATTCCTTGAGCATGTGTTCATGGTACCAGTGGACTTGTGAATGTGTAATAGGTCTGACAGGATAGGGTATGTTAAGGCTGTAAATGTGAGACAGAGGTCACCGGATAGCAATCTATATGATGCCGAGAAGAGGGACACAGCTTCGAGATGGTCTGCTTAGTTTTTGTGATTTAAGTCCTTGATTATTTTAGTGAGAAGGAATTATGTTCACTCTAGTTGACACAAGAGTTTGAACAGGTGCATGCCGAATGGGGCATTATATTCACTTATGGGCCCGGTGAGAGAATGAGTTCAGTGGAATGATTACATCCCTAGACCTAGATGACATACCTTTAGAAATAAGCTGTGGAATGAAAAGGGACTTCTGTATGGTAGTGAGCATTTGGTGATCAAAGGACAGTTTGATGTTCGCATAGGTTCCCAGATCTGTGACCATGGAATCAACTCTCTGGTGTGTGTTATCAGTGTGATAGAATCAAAACTAATTCCCAGAAATACCTGTAGAAAAATATCAGTAGAAGATTTATATGTCAGGATTTAGTCACTTCCATTATACCGGTACCTAACACTTTAAATGTCTATTTTTTTAAGGTATTCTTCATAGGTTAAATCTATGACATTCAAAGTCTGTTTTATAAAGTATTTCTTGAACGTGCCCCGACTTTCCTTTATCCTTACATCTGTAGTTATAAAGCCACCCCTGTACTCCATAGCAGGTCACTGTGCTTTTAAACAATGGGAGCAAAACATCTTTGTGTCTGGAGGAGATGGTATATACAGTCAACCTTAATATACAAAAACTTTTCCTATAACTGATTTTTCACTGCATTTTAATTTGTCAGAAACAGTAACTCAAAGATCCTTAAAGGTTGAGGAGTCAGAGATAAAGCCATTATTTATTACATATGGGAAACCTATATTATTCCATTCAGTATATGCATTCCTTTGCATTTCTTAGTACTGGATATTACCTGATTTTTATTAGTCGTTATAAATAATGCATCCATTCAGTCTTGTAACACCTTATCATCTAGTGATGCTGCCATATATGCAACCTTGGTGTCACTGACAAATCTGAAGATCCAGCCTTTACTAATTGCAGGCATTGATGACATAAATGTATGAAACAGAAATACTCCAATGCTAATCACCGGGGGACACCACTGGTTACCGCAAACACATAAGAGTCCACTCTCTTTAAGGTTACTGAAAAGTTTCTGTTCAGCCAATTATTAATATACTATATAAAATATGGATCTTACTTCTTATTATTGAGTGCTTCAATAACTACCTTGTGTGTCACTGTATCAAATGTCTTCACCAAATCCAGGAATAGATTGTTTTATGTTTGGTTACATGTTTCAGTGTTTCTTAGCTTTCTGGATTTTGGTTGCAGTGTTATGATCTGCCATTTCTCAACATCACCACTGCTACCTAACAGGAGCACTTAATCCTTCTATTCTGCACAATCTTACATTGTGAGGAGGCAAGTCAGAATAGTCTCTAGTTATAGTTACATGATTTAGAACTGCAAAGACACACAGACATAAAAAGAAGGAAATTGTCTTATTTAGCCATCAAAGGGACATTTTATCCTGTACTTTATTCGCTATTTTTGTCAGTTTTTCACTGTATTCAAACTTAAAATGGGTACCACCACTTAGTCTGTTTTTTGGCCATGTCTGTGCTCTGATTCTATTTATGACACTATTTATCTAGTTCGGCGATGGTTTTCAAAGAGGTGAATGTTTTACTTTTCCTTGTCACAATTCAGAACACAGTCTTTACATATAATAATTGAGTTTGCCTCTCTGGTAACATGGCAACTGTAGTGATCCCATGAAAAATTTCCCAGCATAGCCTTGGCCATGTGAAGGACACCCAGAAGGTTTGTGACCAGTAGATAGAATGGATGCTGATGAATAGGTGTTCTTCAAACTATCAGTCTGAGTTAAGACACACTGAGTCTGCAGGCTAATGAATGTTCATTCATAGATGGAGGTGTGTAGCACTGTAAAGTAATGAAACTTCATTTAGTTGGAAAACTGAGACATCTGCTTCCTCCAAGGTTGAGCAACCTGAGATTGTTTTAACAGTGTGGTTCATCTGCATGAACCTTACTGTAACACCATACTGTAACAAGTCTGTTTTAGCAATGTTCTTGCATGTACATTTGATTGCTGCACTGTTTTTCATTTTTTTATTTCAGAGGGTGATCAGTCTTCTATGAACATTGCAGTGTTATTCTGTTTTGTGATTTGGTTCAGTATTAGTATTGTCTCAGTAAGTATAAATATTCAGTATTAGTATTAAGTCAAAGTCAGCATAAGTATTGCATCTCAGCTGAAATGCAGAAACCATATATGTGATGGATGACATATAAAAGAACCCAATATTCCTAGCCTTCCTACTTCTTCAGCTCATCCTTTCCTTCCTCCCTATCTCACTTACGGCTCTGACTCCTCATATATATATATATATTCAGTGTTTCCAACTTACTAAGTCCTAATATGTGCCACCCAGCCACACAAAATCTGCCTACATATCAGCATTTAGCTACTATATCTTCTATTTAATCTTGCTGCCTCTATAGCTAATGCTCTAAGCCTATACCTTACTCTCAGCCTAATTAACTGTTACCCTCCATTATTTCCTCTCTACTGCAAGTTCATACGCAAACTAATTTTCTATGTCATCATTTGCACTCATGTTTGTCTTGTATATATAAAATCATTTTATTATTACTCACTGTAACCTTGTATTTGTATGACTTATATACTATCTATTTTATTGTATCACCTATCTGTAGTTTAGTGTTCTGTATCATGGCCATTTGATTTTGTTTTGATTCTGTAGCTTTATCATGTTAGTTTGTTTTTGGAGCTTTTCTCCCCGGGCCTCTACTGAAAATGGTCTCACTCCGGCCCATTAGACCTCCCGGTAAAAAAAAAAAATGCAAATAAATAAATAAATAAAATAAATAATGACCTGCTCCGTATCTGCCCATAAATATATTTATGTTGCAGTCAGTATTTGGCCAGGGGAGGGTCATATTTTTATGTGTCCACAGAAAAGATACGCTGCTTAGGTAAGTACTAATGTGAATGCTGAGTTTTCTTGACCATTTTATGAAGTTATTATATCTGGCCTTGATAGTCTTATTTTAATCTTTCAAAAATGTTGACTATAGTGCATAAAAATGGTGCATTAACACCTACATATTTCCTAAGAAATTAGCAAAGTGTTGTGTTAAGAGTAATCAGATTTCTTAAACCATCCATTTTTAATTATACAAATAAAATGTTGGAAAAGAAACATTCATGACTTATTTTTCTGTATTGGCATTGATATTTCAGGTGACACTGAATAAACTATGTGAGCTACATCCCTTGTGGTTTGGTCTGAGCCACACTTTCCTCCAAGAACTACCTCCTTCAGCACTGGAAAGGGCATGTCCCTGTTTGAAGCAGTTTTTGTCTGAGAGTCTTCCAGTTCAGAGAGCAGCTGTTCTACAATCTTTAGAGGTACGTTCAAGTCATGAGTACGAATATGTAAGTGCCTCTGCGACTACATGCTGATATCTGCCCGTTTAATGGGATGACTTTAATTTAAAGGACTCAGCTTCATAAAATAGTTGTGCATATTATGTTTAAGTTCAAGTTGTAACAGTTCTGTATACATTTCCTGAAATACCTGGATGACAGAAGGTAGTGCTGTGAGCTGCCGTGATGTTAGTAGGTTTCCTGATCTATGGCAACATGTGGGGGTAGTGGTGTACTTACACCGTGTTCAACATTTCCTTTGTTCGATGTTTTCCTCATTCAGAAATGGAGCAAGTAGCTTACAAGAACAAAAGGCCAATATACAATGCTAAAGCTAACCAGAATGAACTACAAGAGTGTAATAGTCACAGATTTAATAAAAAGAACTTAACTGTTTCCATGAAAGCAACTAAAACACTGATGTCATTATTTGTTAAAAATGCTACATTCAAGCAAAGCTTCTCTGAACTACTCCAAGTCAATCAAATGTGTAATAACTGAGAAAAGGTCCTTAGCATTTATTGTGGCAAATATTAAATCTGCAGTAGACAAGTCATTATTAATACTTGTAAGAAAATCTCACGAATCTTCCACCATAAAGGAAAAGTGTTTCTTTTCTGTAAGTGATGCACTTTCAGTTATAGTAATTGGCTGTGTGTGTTAATGCCAGAAATTTCAAATGTTCTAGGAGATGTAGTAGGAGTGTGCTTACAAGTATTTGCATGTTAAAGTTTGAATAAGAGTTACATAAGCAGATAGGATTAGAATTGTACATTTGTGCTGGTGTATTTGAATAATGTGCATGTCTCACATTGTGGTAGTGTTAGCGAAATAGACCATTAAGAAATTCATAGGTTTGGCGTAAGGGATATGGGCAGGGTTAGGATTAGACTTAGGACACTTGTCATGAGTAAGGTGACACAGAATAGCTAATGATTTGCTGATCCGCTCTTCAATGTATTCCTGTTCAGCAAAGAGATTCCAGTAAATTATAACATTGCAGAACTCCAAAACAAGTGCTACAGTGGCTCTTCTGGGAGGGGGGTAGTCCTACCTCCTAAGCAATGTGTCATGGGAGAAAGACTTGCTAAGTTATGTTTCCCAATTTTTTTTTCAATGAACAGTGATCCAGTAAAGAGCAGACTGACCATATTGTCTCATCATTGCACAAACTGTCCATTGACTGAATACCAAAAGATCTAAACACAAATAAAAAAAAAGATTAAAACACAAAAAAGATATTTTTTTGCAGGGGTAGGCCTCCCTGTACTCTCATACCCCCTGATAATTATTTATTCCAAATGGGCAAATTTTGAGAACCCACTGCAGCACTATTTTGCACAGAAAGCAGCTGAAAGGCTGAAAAAAGCCTGTAACAGCTTTGCTCTTACAGACTGTAACTTTTTCCATTTTTTTATGGTAAGTGAATAAAATGTCCTTCTTTTGCAAAAGCAAAACTCAGGTATAGCATATTTTAAACTCTTATTTTGGTAAATACAGTTCAACTCAAATGCAGTATTCTTTGAGATTTAGATACAGCTTTCTATTTCACACACGGTTCTAGCAAGTTCACTTCAGTTCAGATGCAGAGTTTCCTCACAGACAGGGATCCAGCAAGTTCAATACAAGTCAGATATGGTGATGCCTTATACAAAGGGTTTTGTCAAATATCTAGTTAGTAACAAATGAACAGTACTTACACAGATTTCAGAGGCAGGGCTAAATTCTAGTAGGTTTTCTTTTTACTTCAGTACAGGCATGGATAAACCTAAATACCTTGTCCTACTTCCACACAAGCATGGATACCTCAAAATTGTTGCAAATCTATAGAGTTTCCTCTCCTCTGCAAAGGAATACCCTGCAAATGATCTTCCTTCTGTCACATAGAACTCCATCCTGAGACTTCCCTGTTACCCTCTTCATACCTAAAGGTCACAAGTCTATTGAGTACCAGGACACTGGGCTTTAAATTGCAAATGTTCTTCACTAATTTTTACCTGCTTGTCTGTTTTTGAATCAACACACTTAAAGGGGCAATATCCAAAGTCCACAGTTAAGCAACATGACTCCTCCCCAGTATGAAACCATCAGTTTGAACTTCGGCAGCTGGGCTTTATGCCTGATGTAGCTCATTTGCTTTCTTGTGGTTGTGTCAAAGCTGATACATGATCTTAAAACTGAAGTGTTGGGGGGTAAGTACCCCTTGGGACTGTTTGGGGTTGTTATTATCTAGTCAGTTCAGCCACTGAAACATGGTATGATATGTAACAAGCAAAAACTACCTTGTAAAAAGCAGTATTAGATGGTAGTGCAGGCCTCCTTATTGGTTGAATGGGTACCTAACATGCGATCATTTGTGATTTGTCTTATAAACAATACAACAAAATAATTTTGCTGAAAGCCACTTTCAGTGAACATGGACTATATCCTTTTCCCCACTGTTTTGTGACTGTGAAGGAGGGTGGGTGTATTTGTGTGTGTGCGTATATGGTTTACTATCAGAATGTTGATCATGGTTTTTGCAAAACTGGACAAGACTACCGGCTGTTGGCTGATGTCCGTGTTGCAGAATGTTAGGAGAGTGAGAGTACATATCAGCAAATGCAACTGTGCATTCGCTGGTATGTAGTTGATGTTATGCGTAGAGATGGCAGTACAGTGCGGAGTGGGAAATGTATCCCTTTCCTCACTGTAGTGCGATCTTGGAGTTGGAATATATAGTTTGCAGAGGGTGTGGGGGGTGCAGCCTCTCACAGGGAGTGCAAGGGGGCTTGCCCCCTGCTAAAACGTGAATGCCAGTGTAGGTGTTTAACTTACGTTTGCACCTACACTGATGGCATGTTAGATATTTGACATAAATTTTGAATCTGCTGTATTTGTTCAACAGATTCTGCATTTATGCCTAATTAGTATTCAGGAATTTGCAGTTTCCGTTCGATGTTAGACTTTTATTTTTGCATTTCAGCTTTTTGATAGTAAACCTGTGTGTGTGTGTGTGTGTGTGTGTGTGTGTGTGTGTGTGTGTGTATATATATATATATATATATATATATATATTTATATACATATATATATATATATATATATATATATATATATATATATATGTATATAAAATCATACACGTATTCATATACCAGAACAGTATAGGGTTTTTCTCCTATGACAGCTGCAGGAGTGCTTGTTTCATGAAGAAAAAAAAAACGGTGTTCAATTAATGTTGCTTTCAGATAAATTGTTTTTTTACTGTATGTGTGATCAGAAAAAGTGCTATCATCATGAATCTGGCTAATGACTCTCTTTCTCAGGTTAAGTAGCATTACTGAACTTTCTTTTAATAAACCAAACAATGTGTTCTTTCCCATCTAAATTCTGAAACAATAACATTTAGAATTTAGCACATTCAAAAAACTGCTAATTTATTCTCTTAAAAAGGAATACAAATGTTACCATTTTGAACTAGGTTAATAATATTTAGCAGCTAACACAAACATAACATAGACCTCCTTACATCCTACATCAAAACAATCTACTAGGACAATTATCTATTTATCTATGAGTACATATGCATTATAATGACTAACTGTAAGTAAATATTGCCTAATACACCTTCTACATTATAAATATTTTTCTTCTGTGATGGACCATCCAAACGTGTCTGTGTATTACAGGCATTCTAAAAGGCTTTGAAACTAATAGTGTTCCCTCTTTTTGTTTATTATTTATTTATTTATTTATTGCATTTGATAACTGGGAAAGTCCACTGGGCCTGGAATGAACCCATTTTCAGTGGATGCCCAGGGAGGAAAGCTCCACAAGATTACATACAAAGATAAATATTAATACACATCAGATAAAAATGTTCACAAAATTACATACAAAGAAAGTATTAATTTGTATAACAGAGGACATCAAGCACTACTATTGCACTGAATGAAAACTAATAAAAAAATAACAGTGAAAAAAGTTACAATCATGGAGAAACAGAAGTAGTAAATGGCATATGTTCAAATAACACAAGAATTAAATAAATCTACAAGGTTCATGGTGTGCATTCAAATAATGCATGAGTGTAATATATCTGTAAGGCTAATTGCCATAGGGAGTTGAGTGCAGTGTAAGAATAGTAGGAGATGGAAGGGCTATGGAGGGTAATGACAGGCTAAAGTGACAGGAAAGCAGTAAGTAGGCAGAGTGAAGGGAAGGAAGTGATAGAGGTATAACAATAGGGAGAGAAATCAGGTGTTGGAGTTGTGTTTTGGGGTACAGGAGCATAACCAGTGTGAGGAGAGATGGAGTTTGAGCGATTTTTTAAAGGAGGCAGGATTGCTGATAGTTCTGAGTGAAGGGGGGAGATTATTCCATGCTTTAGAGACGGTATAGGAATACAACATTTGACCGGCTGTGAGCTTAGCTTTCTCTATGGATAGTAACATTTTGTTTTCAGACCTTAGTTGTTGGTTAGGCTGGTACATGGTCAGTATGGAGGAGAAGGAAGTGCAGGTTTCTGGGTTGTAGATGAGCTTGTGGGCTGTAGTTAACTGGAGAAAAGTGAGGTAGTGAGGGGATTCTAGCCAATTTAGTTGATGCAGAGAGGAACAGTGGTGGGTAGAAAATTTTGCGTTTGTAGCAAATTTAGCAGTTTTGTTTTAGCAAGAGTCTAGTTTTGTTCTCAAGGAGGAATGTAGATTGGTGAGGATGGGAGCATCACATAGTGTTGGAAGCAGGAAGGATGAAGCCAGAGCCTTTTTTGCAGAGAGGCTAAGAAATTAGTTGTGCCTATACAGGGCACCTAGTTTCTGATGTTTTTTTTGATGTTGCTGTAGATGTGAAGGCCAAAAGTTAATTTGTCATCAGTGGTGACACCTAGCAATTTGGTACTGGGGGTGACTTAAATGATGGTGTTATTTTGGGAATGAATGGAGAATACTGACTTCTCAACAGTGTTGGATTTTGTGGGGGTAAATATTAAACATTTTGTTTTATTGGGGTTGAGAACGAGATGGTTTTGGGACATTCAGGTTTTGGTGGAAGTAAATGCTTCTTGGGTGAGATTCTGTAGTGTAGGGGCAAATTTAGCAAAGCAGATAATAGTTGAGTCGTCTGCATATTGGATAACAGTATTGTGGGTGAGAGAGGAATGGAAGTTGTTGACAAATATGCTGAATAAGAGGGGTCCCAGTATTGAGCCTTGGGGGACACCTGTATTTGTAGTTATGAAAGGAGAGGAAGAGTGTTGCCATTTAGTCGATTGTTGTCTATTAATGAGATAGTAAACCATTGTAGGGTAGGGGGAGATAGTCCGAGATTAGGGAGTTTAGTAAGCAGGAGGGAGTGGGAAATAGTGTTGAAAGCCTTTGATAAATCCAGGAAGAGTGCTGAGACTAAGGAACCAGCTCTATTTACTGTGTTGAAGAAGGAAATGAGGACAGTGTTAGTACTATGACCGTGCCTAAAGCCATGTTGAGTGGGGGAGAGGACTTGGTATTGGGTCAGGTGACTGAGGAGTTGAGTGTCAATACATTTCTTAAGTATTTTGGAGATTGGGGGAGGATTGGCAATAGAATGGAAGTTTGAGATGTTGGAGTTGTTGCCGTCTTTATGAAGTGGAAGGATAAAAGCTTTTTTCCAGATATCAGGTATGTAGGATTCCTGAATGGACCTGTTAAGGAGGATGCTGATAGGATATGCAATGGAGGAGGCTGAGAGTTTTAAGTATTCTGCGGGTAAGTTATCAGGGGCATTGGTACAGGGTTTAAGTTTGTGAAGACGTTTTTTGATGGTGGAGGTGGATATGGGTGTTAGAATGAAAGTGGGTAGAGGATTAGAAGAGGAATGTACTGGTCAAGTTCCTGGCAGGTTAGTTATTATAGGTGAGAATGTGGTAGTAAGTTTTTTGATGGTGTCGGTGAAGTATCTGTTAAAGAGGGAGGCTATCTCATAGGGCATTTTTTCAGGGTTTGGACATGGGTTGTTGTTAGTTCCAGGGTGGAGAAGGGAGTTGATTGCTCCCCAGAAGTTTTTTGGGTTTAGTCTATGTTGGTCTTGGATAGCCTGGAAGTATTCTTTTTTGTTTTTGGTAACTAGGCATTTAGCTTGATTGTGGAGTTGTTTATAAAGAGTGATGTTGGGTAGTGATTTGTTTTTTTGCCAGGCTTTGTCCCTTGAGGGCATAACTTGCTTTTTGGACTTTGTAACCCAAATAGCATGTTTTGCATTGATCCTTTTTAACCAGAGTGGGGCAAGGCTATTTAGGATCCTAAGAAATGTACAATTGAACAATTCTACAGCTTCGTTGAGTAGAAGAAATTTTAGTGGGCTCCAGTTAGTGTTCTGTAGGATGTCATTGAAGGTGTTTGGGGAGAAATGGGATAGATCTCTGGTGTATCTACATTGGTGTACATTTTGGTATGGAGGTGAGCTTATGTATTATGAATGCTGGAGAGTGGTAATTTTTTTCTGGATCAGAAGCCAAGATCCAATTCAAGATTGAGCCTTTGTTTTCCTTAATGTTGGGTCCAGTAATGTCGGAGATTAGCTGAGTATAGATATGAAGGTTTAATATCTGTCAAGGGGGTTGCTATTGGAAATATCTAGCCAGTTAATATTGACGTTGCCTAGGATGATAGTTCCATTTTTTATATTGTTGGTTGTCCAGGCAAGAATTTCTTCAAGAATAGAAGTATAATTGCCTGGGGGGATTTATACTCTGTAGTCCAGGTAATGTAAGGGTATACAGTGGGGTTGTTCTATTCTTTGAATATGCCCTCTACTTTTTTATGTTTTCTTTGACTTTACAAAGTAGAAGGAGTTTTCCAGAGTCCTTCCTGTAACCCACTTCAGATACAAAGGTCAAGAACCTGCTGAGTTTGACAAGTTTTTGATGAATTTTAGGTCTTGATTGGTAGAAAGATGGTTTAGTAACTAGTAACTTTGGTATCCATGCTAGGTTATGTTTTATGGGTTTACCTTTAAAATGCTGAGGTGCACATCTACGATGGTCAGATGTGCAAAAGGATGTTAGCAAAAGTTCGTATTAATGAACTATAAATTGCCGAACTCACAAAAGAGCGAATGCTAGTATGCATTCGCTCAAGTGAATTCGGCTTTTTGAGTGGAGATCACACTACAGTGGGGATTGGGACATGTTACTCTTCCCTCTCACTGTAGTGTGATCTTGCAGTTAGTATATAAAATTAGCAGGGGGTGTAGGGGCTTGCCCCCTGCATAACAGTCTTAGGAGACATCCTGAAATGACGGGTGTTTTGAAGAAAGTTGACATTCCCGGAGTGTTGACTTTCTTTGGGTAGAAGATTCGGTCTTCAGTCGACAGTGCAGTATCCGACATTACGAGTTGGGTATATGAAGAGTCGCACACATGTGTTGGGACATTTTAAAGGTAAACCATTTTATGAGTTATACAAATACAGTTACAGTTGTAGACTTGTTTCTGTTTTTGTTATTAATGAGTTTTAGTAATTTAGTGTGTAGAAAGGAAGAATTCAAAAAATGTGGAAAGTTAAGATTCTGTGGGAGGAATACATTAGAGTTTTATATACAACTACATTAATATAGTGGATAGATTTGTCATATTATCTCTTGGCAAAAGAAATCTCAGATTCACAGTATGGATAGTCTATTAATGTAAATGGATTAAATAATGGCAACAAAAGGAAATCATTAATAAGATATTTAAAATTAAATAGAAGAGACATTATATTCTTGGAAAAGACTCATCTGAGAGATAAACTATTCAATATCTAAATAACTTACATTACAACATGTTATCATCTGCTTCTTTTAACAAAAAGAGGAGCCGAACTACTATAACTTTGAGAAAATCTACTGTAATAGGTAGTGTCAGGAAATCTATTAATGATCCCAAAGGAATGTTTACATTTGTAGTAATTAAATATAATTACAAACTCAATGCAGTAACTGTTTTTATTGTATCCCTGGAATCGGTGCAAGAGTGGCTAAAGATCACTTAAACTTATTACAAAATAATTAGAAGGGTAGTTTAATTTTAGCTGGAGATTTTAGCTGCTCATCTAGTATAGAAGATACAAGTAAGTGGAAGAAAGCTACAATCCTAGCATCAGCTAAAGCACTAAACAGGTAGATTAGTAATAATATTCTAGTTGATTTAATAGCAGAAGTGGAAGATAAGTTATTGTTTTTCACCTGTTATTCTTATGCACATGAGATGCAAATTAGAATTAATAGGATATGCTTCTGCTGATTCACTTATTTATTTATTTATTTTAAATTTGTTGACCGGGATAGTCCGACTGGATGCATGTCCATTTTCAGCGGAGGCCCGGGGAGAAAAGCTCCAAGGGTAAGCAGATACAGCATTACATAATACCAGCATTACATATTACAAACAGACTATTTATAGAGATTACATAAGTAAGCAAGTTAAACAAGTTCCACAGGTTACAGTTAATCCTGAGCAGAAGTCAGGATTAAATTAAATTACACAGTAAACTGGTTAACAGGTTTTTACACATTCTAGAGAGAGTTAGCCAGGCTTGATACATTGACATAGCCAGTTAAGTGACAAATGTTGTTTGAGTCTAGTTTTAAATTGACCTAAGGTGGAAAGTAAGGTAATATCATCTGGAAGAGAGTTCCAGGATCTACTTACAGAGTTTGCAAAGAGAGAATCACCGGCTGTGTTATTAATTTTGCTAGTCTGAATTAGTAGTTTGTTAGAGGATCGAAGCGGTCTAGGATTGTTATAGGGGGTGATAATATTTTTAAGTGCAGGAGTATTGTCCGGATTACAGAGGATTTTATAGGCCATAATCAATTGGTTATACTGGATTAGGCTGGGTAGTTCAAGCCAACCAAGCTGATTTAGATTGATGCAATGATGTGTCCTAAAAGGCAGCCCAGTGGCAAACCTGGCAATGTGGTTGTAGCAAATTGAGAGTTTGTTAAGGACAGTCTTGTTTAAATTCGAGAGTAGAGGGGATGCATACAGAAGGGTTGAAAGAAAGGGAGAGCGAGCTATGGCAATTTTATCTGGAGGAGTTAGGAAGGCTTTTATTCTGTAAAGTGACCCTAGTTTTTTATTGATGGTTTTGATAGTTTGGTTAACATGTAGGTCAAATTTTAGATTATTGTCTATGATGACACCTAATAGTTTTGTAGATGGGTCAGGGGAGATTATTGTGCCATCATTTGATTTTATGGTAAAGGTGAAAGCAGTAGATCTACGTGTTGGTGAAAATAACAGCATTTTAGTTTTTTTGGGATTTAGGATCAGACGATGTTCAGAAAGCCAGTTTTCTATTGTATTAAAGGTGGTCTGGGTAGCTGACCATAACTCTACTGGAGATGTGGCTGAGCAAATCAGAGTAGAGTCATCAGCATATTGGATACAGCTGACTTTTGGGATGACAGTATAAAGGTCGTTAATGAAGATGGAGAACAGCAAGGGCCCTAGTATAGAGCCTTGTGGTACTCCAAGGGTGTTAGGTAGAAGGTTAGAGAGTTTTTTCTGCCAGAGGACAGCCTGCTGTCGACCATTCAGGTAGGATTGAAACCATTGGAGGGCTCCAGTATCTAGACAGAATGTTTACAGGGTGTGGATTAAAAGTTGGTGATCAACCATATCGAATGTCTTGGAAAGATCCAAAAAGAGGGCTGAGGATATATAATTATTGTTGCGATTATGGTTTATGGTGTTAGTAAAGGCTAGGAGGGCTGAAGTAGTGCTGTCATGAGGACGGAAGCCATGCCGAATGTCTGCCATAAGGCGATTTTGGATTAGGTGGTGCATGAGTTATCTATGAATACATTTTTCCATAATCTTTGCAAGTGAAGAGAGTATAGCTATTGGCCTATAATTAGAGAATTCAGTAGAGCTGCCTCCTTTGTGAAGTGGGATTACATAGGATATTTTCCAGATGGTGGGAATTTTAGCTTCTACTATGGTTCGATTGATTAGTATTGAGACGGGGTAAGCAATAGCATCAGCTGATTTTTGTAGGTACTCGGCAGGGAGTTGATCAGCAGAAAGTGTAGTGGGTTTTAATTTTTTGATCAAGGTACGTATAAGTGAATTGGTGACTGGTTGGAAGCCGAACGCAAGTAGGTTTCTAGGGGTGCTACTTTCAGGATCAGAGGAACTAGGAGGTAGTTGGCTAGCTAGGGCTTGAATTGTCTCAGTAAAGAATTGGTTAAAACTATCAGAAACATCTTCAGGAGTTTTATCAATAGTAGTACCAGGGATTGGCATTGAAGTTTGTCCAGGATGTAGTAGATTATTTAAACCTGCCCAAAACTTTTGAGGGTTATTTTGATTTACTGTCTGTAAATTACAGTAGTATTGTTTTTTGTCTTGTAAAATTGATTTTTTGGTTTCGTTCCTGGATTGCCTGTATTTAATGTGATCTTGAGGGTCTTTAGAAGAACGCCATAAAGCCCATGCTTTGTTTCTAAGGGTAATGTTGAATTTAGACTCTATAGAAAGCCATGGTGCAGTTTTTGCCTTGGTTCTCTTTGAACGAACAGGTGCATGCAAATCAAGGATCTCAAGGAATTTGTTGTTAAAGTATGCTACTGCTTCATCTAAGGGGAGATGTTTTAGAATAGATCAATTACATGAGTTTAGTTCTTGTTGGAATTTGGCAGGGTCAAAGTTTTTATTGTTTCTAACCTTTCTGAGTAAGGGTTGTTGGGAATTAATGGTTTTGTGCTTAATTACATATGTGAGAAGGTGATTGCTTAGGCCATTAAGAAGGGTACCAGAGGTGTACAGTTGGGGGTGACTGTTTATGAGTACCCAGTCGAGTATACTTTCTTTTTGGTTGGGTTTACCTATCCTTCACTTAATAAAGTTAATTATTTTAAAACTATTCCTTATCCTTCATCTGATCATAATGTACTAAGTAATAATTTATCAGTTTAGCTAAGGAAACTTCAGATTATTTACAGAATTCCAGTAGATATGAAATTAAAAGAATTTAAGAGTTACCCTAAGGAACATTAAGAATTGTCTCTCTTTGAATGATAATGGTCATACCATTCAATTCTTTAAAATGTATATTAAAATAGGATAGGAAGATGGTCTAGTAATAAAATGAAAGAGTGAGATAAAGAGTTATTAGAAATATAAGACAATATAGATAAAGTGAGGTATGAACAACAAACAAAGAACTCAGTTAATACTGAAGTCATTAAAAAACTAATGACAAAGTGTCAAACAATTTTAACATATAAAGTTGAGAAGGCTCTAGAAAAAAATAAAATTGCACAGTTATGCTAAGATGCCAAAAAATCTTCACAGATTAGCTAATAGAAGTAAGATATTAGGCATTAAGGCACAAATCAATAATATCCAAAATCCTCACATTAATAAGCTTATTTCAGACACAGAGAAATGTTTAATATTTAAAAAAAATTCCATGAGGATCTTTATAAGGATAAAAATAATCCTGATGATTGCAAAATTGTTAAGTATTTGAAGAAAATTTTACTAACAAACTTAATGATCAGCAAAGTTTTCTGTTGAATAAGCATTTTACCCTAAGAGAAGTTAAAGATGTTTAAAAAATAGGAAAAAATTTGTAAAGATCCAGAGTTAGATGGTGTAAGAATGAAATTATATAGTCTGCTTCTGTTAAATATTTTAGAATTGCTGAGAGAAGTTTTCAGGATAATTCGGAGTGATAAAATAATTCCTCCATCATGGACATTTTCAGTAATCTCACCTATATTTAAAATAGAGAAAAGATAAAAAGATAGTTTCTTCATACAGACCTATTTCATTATTAAATGTAGATTATGAAATATTTGCTTCCATCTTCACTATAAGATTAAGAGATATAGTAGATAAATTAATTAATTAATAAAGATCTGTAGATTGGAACTACTTATTTAAAACTTTAGAAACATTTGCATTTCCAGAACAATTTGTTAGAGTTTTAAAAACTGTGTATAGAGATTCCAAAGCATATATTAAAACTGGATCTGACATCTGTCAATGATTCACTTTAAAGGTATAAAGCAAGGGTGTCCCTTGTCTCCTCTACTATTTGCACTACTTATTGAATTCTTAGTTAATAATATAAGAAACAATGACAAAATTAATATTGTTTCAATTAATAGGGATTGTCATTCTAAAACAGAGCTTTTTGCAGATTATATTTTACTAACTATACAAGATTTAAACTATTCAATTGAAAAAATAGATGTGGAAATTGGAAAGTTTCAAGAAATATTGCTGCTGAAATTTAATAATAATAAAACTGAAACTTTAGTGTTTAATTATTAGATAGTCCCAGAATTCACTAATCTTCCATGTAAGACTAAATTAGTCTTACACGGAAGAGCCAGTCTAAGAGTAAGACGGCAGCGCACCATGCATATTAATGAGGGCATGCTGTCTCAACTCTAAAATTAACATGGAGTGTGGACAAGTGTAGGGGCATGTCAGACTGCTGATCAGTCTAAAAATCCATGCCCCTGCAAGTTTGAAACTCGGGAAATGTCTAGTTACATGAGCGAGTCCACTCACATGTGTACATTCTAACACTAAACTCCCCCATATAGTAAACCCCGTACAAATATAAAAAGTAAAAGGAAATTTTTTTTTCCGATATAGCTGCCCGTATTTGCGCGGGTTTGCCCATTGCTTAGCTACAGTTAGCAGTTTAGACACAGAAGAGGATAATAAGAAAAATATATGCAAATTAAGTGAAATAGCTATAGTGTAGTGGTTAGAGCCTTCGCACAAAGAGGAGGCATTCCCGGTTCGAGTCCCACCACTACACTTTTCATTTTCTGTTGGAAATCTCTATACAAAAATATTTCCTGACGTATTATTTAAAGTTTTGTAAAAAGCATTGAAATGTTATATGTAGTAGTGAATGAATTTTATATATATATATATATATATATATATATATATATATATATATATGGGTCTACTTCCTTTGACCTAACTCCCATTTGCCTGACACCCATTTGCCTGAGACCAAATGACTGAAATTTCATTTGCCTGACAATTCATTTGCCTGACACTTCATTTGACTAACAAGTATTATTAGCAAGAAAATGGAATATGCCCCCTTCCCCACTGTAGTGCGACCCTGGAGTTAGAATATATAGTTAGGGGGGTGGGGGGTGAAGCCCCCCACTTGCTTTTCTTTTACTAAGCAATATTACATCAAAAGTTAACAATATCATATGAAATGCCCCCCACACCCCCCCTAACTATATATTCTAACTCCAGGGTCGCACTACAATGGGGAAGGGGGCATATTCCATTTTCTTGCTAATAATACTTGTCAGTCAAATGAAGTGTCAGGCAAATGAAGTGTCAGGCAAATGAAATTTCAGTCAAATGGGGTCAGGCAAATGAGTGTCAGGCAAATGAAAGTTAGGTCAAAAGAAGTAGACCCATATATATATATATATATATATATATATATATATATATATATATATGTATATAAAATGGAAGGAGAAATTGATGCATGAGTAACTTATTTTTAAGCAATGTAAAGCACTGCTAAGCATATTTTACCAGTACTGAGCATATTTATATTTAATTGCTCGTAATTGAGCACTGCGTTAACTAGAGCAATGTCTTTGCGTGGAGTTGTGCATCGCGCAAACTAGCGCAAACAGAACATGTTTGCGCATAGCTGCACACCGCGCTAACCAGCGCAACATCGGGCAACACCGAGCAATGTCAGGCAACATTGGGCAACGTCAGGCAACGTCGAACAATGCTGAGCAAAGTCGGGCAAAGTTGAGCAAAGTCGGCTAAACATAGCCACACCTCCTTTACTGTACCTTAACCATTCAGGTCTGGCCAGTAGGAAAATAAAAAACAGTGACAGGGCTCGAACTCGGGAAACTGTGCACTATAGTCACAGTACATAACCACTAAGCCATGACAGCATTTCATAACCATGCACTATCAACAGACACATATCTATCAAAGGAAAATTAAACATTGCTAACATCAGCTAAGCAGGTGTGCCTACAGCTGAGTTTTTTCAAAACTGGCCAATCACAAATAAGTGTCGGAAATGAGGCATATTTAAGCTCCAAAGGCCGGAATACTTGCTGTAACTGGTTGCAGCTCCCTTCTGCAGTCAGCATGGCCGGTTTTGGAGAAGGCAGTCGATTTCGAGCGCAACATTGGGGCATTGAGGAGACCAAAGTAATGGTTTGGCTCCTTGTCCACAATCATGAGGAAAGACTCCTGCGGGGCCAGTACCAGGGTAACCAATACAAAACAGAGGCCTGGAACTGTCTAGCTCGTGATCTCACCAGTGCCACTGGCATTCCTCGGACTGGTGAGCAGGTCAGGCACCATTACTCTGACCTGAAGTGATGTAACGAGGATCAACTGGACCAGTGGATCCAGGAGGCCCATGGGATGGCAAATGCCCCAGTACTGAGTAAGTAGCCATTGTATTAAGTATTTAAGAATTGCTATTCTTGTCTATACTATGGATAGGTATGTCTCATTATCACTACATTTACTTCACAGCTGCAGGTGTCCGGGCTATGAATCAGCAAGCCCATGAAGATAGGCTGCAAAGGCTGCATCACCAGGCAGGTTAGTAATTATTCTGCATGTACTGTTATATAAAATAAATGAGAGCCTTCAAAAAAGTGTTTTAACCCAATAAATAAAGGTGTAATAAATCTTTAAAAAGGTATAATTCCTGGAGTGCATCTGTGTGATTTTCTTTGATATGCTGTTGTACTGTTGCATTTTAGAAATAGTACTGTTGTATTAAGCAGTGTTAGTTAACCCACACTTGGGTAGGCCCATAAAAAGTGAATGAAGGGAGGGCCAGTAGCTTTTGTGCATATTTACAGCCCTTAACTGTTGGTTCATGCCCAGCATGTACAGGTTAATCTGGCACATGAGTAGCTTGGTATTGTGTTCCCCAGAAATGTCAATCTGCTGCCAGAAATGTAAGGAGCTGTTAACATATAACTGATAATTTCTCCTGAACATATCTAGATAATTATATGAAAGTAGAGCTGTCAGTGTACCATCTTAACAGTAGTGTGTGTGAGCAACTCTCAAAGTATGTAGCAGTAACATCTGCATCCTGGAGAGTTTGTATGTCAGATACAGCTCATGTATATAGTGATCTAGCAAAACCCAATTGCACAATAGAAGGACATTGGGTAGTATAATAATACATGTAAGGGACATATAACTGCAGTTAATAGGAATGTAGTGTAAACTAGAAGGATATATAAGTTGTTAATTGAGCTATCTTTTCCACCCTACTGTATGTGCATAAAAAATGCAATTCCACACCTCAATGGGTATGTCTAATCTCAAAACATTTGTTGGGACATATGTCCTATTGGTTTATAAATATTTGCATTCATTTCTATGCATGTGCCCTGTTCAAATACCACAATATTGGTGGCCTGTTGCCATCAATTAAACCTGCATGCTGTTGTAATGTCCACTATTGTTCTATATATGCATGTGTTATGCTTGCTTTTCAACTGTTGAAACTCTGGTGTGTTGGGTTAATGGGAATACTTCTGCATGCTGTTATAACTAACTGGGAATGCTGCTGACTGTTACTAACCCATATCTTTATTAAATTCTCCAAAACATAGTTCGTATGGGAAGGCTGGTCCCAGTCGACCCACCTGTCCCAGCTCAGCTGGCCATGACACCTGGCACCAGCAGGTCCAGTGCCCAGCCTGGGACCTCCTCCTCCATTGGCCCAGTGCCACCTTCGGGTGGAAGCGCTGCAGGGGATGGGGCTCAGCCCCCCCCATGCAAGCGTGGGCAGAGGAGGGCCACCTATCACCCTTCAAATGGACCGGGCTGTGGTGCATAGAGAGATCGAGCATTCTATTGCAGAACCTCTGTGCCAGCTTGAGGCATGAGTGGCACAACACCCGAGTCAGCCTACTCCTCCTACACAGCCCCCAGCACAGCCACCCTCTGGGCTGTGAAGGTGCAGTGCAGTGGGGATCTCAGTTCCACTGTTGCCATCTGTGGGCTGATGGGCTTGCGATTTCCAAACATCCCTCCCCGTCAATGGTGTTCACCCACCACATGTGTCATATTCCACCCCTGTATGCATCTTGTTTGTCTTGTCTGTTTACCTCCCCAACCTACCTCCCCAAATATACCTACTTCCCCTACCCCACATTCCACTCTCACCTGAAAAAAAAACGGCAGTCTGCTCCCAAAAAAAAAATTACGTCCCATACATAACTGCCCATTTTGCACACATGTCCCCTGGACACATAAAATGTAATTGTAATTGGCATTACAACATTACAACATACTTTGTTGTCCTCACCCCTCTCTCAGGGGTTGAAGGTTTCATAGTTACCTCCAAATTTATTCCATATGCACAGCTGTTGCTGTTAAAGAAATGAGCAGCTATGGACCTTCCCTACACCCGTCCTGCACATCCCGAGCTATTTTCCCTACTGTATTTTTCTCTTTGTCCCCCTTTTTCACCACTTTCCTAGCTCCCCATTTTCTTTTCTTTCAAAGAAATGAGCGTAGGAGTTAGTGGGAGTAAACACTATTAAGCAGCAGTTAGCGGGTTTGTGCGAGTGTGCATTTGTTTGCGCTTAGCTAAGCATTGCTAAGCATCGCACAAACCCACGCAAACCCACGCAAACCCACTTACAACTGCTTAAAAATGCCTTAGTCACTCTGTATGTGAGGGCCCTTGTTCTGCTCAGCAGCAAAATAAAACACCTCTGTCAGTCTCAAACCTGGGACCTTGTACACACTACACTGCATGAAGTACCACTAAGCCACGGAAGATATACAATAAATATATCATGCATCAGAATGAGTGAATGTAAAGGAAAAATAGGAATGCCATACCACACAATTTGTTATGTGGATCTTTACCAACAGTTGTTGTGGGATTACATTACATGACTGTAATAAGAGAAGCAGCCATTCTAGCAGGAAATAATGTTACACCATCACTTTACAACCCCCATACAGTATTACAGCAGGACAAACACTGGCACATCTGTTTAGGGCAGAGGCTATACCTCCCAACTGTCCCTAATTTTCAGGGATGTCCCTGATGTTGAAACAAAATTTAGCTCTGTCCCTCTGAATCCCTCCGAAAACTACTGACTTTGGCCAGAAAGGTGATGAATTACACGTAATGAGTAATGACAATAATTAAGAGTTAGACACTTATTTTACTTCAGAAAAGGTGTATTAATCCATATGCTCTGGTTCTCTCAATGTTTCAACTTAATGGCACTAATATTTTAAAGGTGTCCGTGACTTTTTCTCTACTTTTCCCTGAGTCTGTTCAAATATGTACCTGAGTGTTTGAGAAGTCTGGCAGAGGCAGAAACACAGAGGCATAGCGGCCTTTCTGCTGTTGCACACTATGCAAATAGATTTGGAAGGAGTTCCAGAAGCATACCTTTATGTAGGAATACAACACTGAAATACAGAAGGATGTAGCCATGTACTAGTAGCAACCAACTGTAACAATGCCATTGCTCTAGTGCTGAAAAGACCTGTGTGTTGCACAGACAAAGAATAACAGGCTAATCTCTGGCTACCATGTGAATAGGTCCACAGTTGGGAGTTATGCAGACAGACAACATGCCTTGATAAACTAACATGTACACAGCAACCCTGTAAGTCCAGCAAGATAAAATTCACACAATAATACGTACGCTCTCTGTACTTCTGCACCCCTACCCAAATGTAGAATATACCTGTGTGTGTATGTCCAGTTTTCTTGAGCAGCTTGTGCTAATGTCAACACTAAAAAAGCACAAACTGTTTAGAACTGAGTAAATGAATATTCACAGTATAGCATTTCACAAACAATTCTTGTGCCAAAGGAATACATCTCAATAACTAGCTTTGTATGGCAGTTAATTGTAAAATTTGAAAAGAAAGTACATCCTCCCATGTATCTTGGGTTAGCATTTTGAGGGGTGAGTACATTTCTACACTGACAAGTGTATACTGGAAGCAGCAACATTTAGGTCTGAGTACAAATTGTAAATCACTGGCTACACCCCTGGCTTCTGATATAAGAACTATACCAACCTTCTGTCTTAAACAATGATGTCCACAGCAAACAAGGATGATCTCCATCTTGGAAAGCTGAAAGGGCCATGCCTATCTGAGTTAGCAATTTATAGTACTGGGTTGCTATGACAGTGATTACTGCAATTACTACACAGCAGGCTGCATGCAATTAGCAAATGGTGGCCACTAATTGGTGCAGAGGCCATCACATGCACATGTGCAAATACCTACAAAAGCAGGCTGCAATCGCTACCAACAAACTCAATCACACTATTGCAGAGACTGACAGAGAGACAGAGACAGAGAGAGAGAGAGAGAGAGACAGACAGAGAAAAGGAAAAATAAAAGAAATAATACCAAATCATAAAAAGGAAAGGTATGTGACACATATGCATTTACTGGCATGTAGTAGATGTTTTTGAAGAGTAGTCTACATAATGTGAACCATTCATATGTGGGAGCAGTACTTATCTATGCACAGATGTCCTGCTTAACTACTGCTATGGACAATACAGTGTGTACCTGTGGGCAGTGGGTCATACTTGTGAAATGTGTACCTCAGCATTAAATGTCAAAAATCTGATCCATGTTATCTGTGTTCTGTACAGTAGTGTGGCCAATAGCTGTTGGAGGGATTAGTGCTGCCATTATATAAACATGGGTGTGACAGAGCAACACATGCATGATAGTCATATTAAAGTGTAGCTTACTGCTGTAGCAGTCTAGTATGCTTATCTAGCATTTGTAGCTATATATAACCCCTCTAATGTTAGTGTGTGTTCACATGTGACACCTGTTTGTGTTGCAGCAAGGCCCAACAGTTCAGCTGTGAGGTCCAGGGACTTACAACAGTGTGGACCTTGTGTGTGTATGCCACACACATACGGAGAAATATATATGTGTCATATATAGTCACATCTGTATATGTGCATAGAGCAGGGGACATATTGCAGCTGTTTGTGAAGGGTGGAGATATATATGTTGGTGAAGGTCAGTATGCACGTATTTGTATGTAGATTTTAGTGTGTGACAAACAAGGCAGCATACAGTGCTGGTATATGACATGTGGTGGTTAAACAGTGTGGGTGGTTTGTTCAGTTTGCAATGTTGAAGCCAATGAGGCCTGCTAAAGCTACCTGGGCTGTAAACACTTTCAATGCATTTATCACAAGACTGTGTGATATTATTACATTACTGTACACCTTACATCCTTTGTATAATTGATATTCCCACTATGAAAGGTGAAATGTATATGTGCCTACATATATATGTATATCTACACCAATGGATGTGTATATATGTATATATATATATATATATATATATATATATATATATATACACATATATATAAATATATATATGTGTGTGTGTGTGTGTAGAGAGAGAGAGAGTCATATATACTCATACACACCTACATCTACTTGTTGCAATAGATTCTCTGTACTGTTGACTGTGATGGTCAATGTGTTTGTGAATATGTCAAAGATATGTATTTGTGGGATATTTTAGTGGGAAACTGTTTATGTCATGGTATTATGGGTCCTTGTTTTGATCCCAGCAAAAGCTGTGTATTCTGTTGCTAGGCAGAAAAAGTGCTATGGCATACAGTGTGATTAAGTCCCTTGGTTTTAACTGGGGTGTGTCATTGGAGGCTAAAGCACTACATCTATGATTATTGATTGGTACTGATGTTGAATCCAAATCCTGTGTGTACTGTAGTACTACTTGAAGCTTTGGGCCTGTACAGCAAAGTATGGTGTATGTCCACATTGCTTGCATCCATTGTTTTGTGTGGTCCCTGTATTCATCACAGATTACATTCCTCAAGATTAAGGTTTTGTAAGTACTGACATGCAGTACTGTATAGTACACACATAAAGCTTATCTGGGTTGCCATACCTTTGTGTCCTGTAATTATGTCTGATGTGTGTGTGGGTATGTCTGTAACATGTCCTCTGTCATATGTGTGGTAAAACATATAACTGCGAATCTAGTAACATTTATAGTGGACTACAGCAGTATGCGACCTATATTCCCAATTATGCACATATTTTGGCCACGGGTTTGCCATTAACAAGTTGTGTGGTATAATAGTAATACATTTACTGGACCTTACACTCATTGTGATGGATGACATATTTCTTTACACATCAGCTTGATGTATATCTGCTGTGGCTAGGTGGTGCATTGTGTTGCATACAGTGTGCCAAGTACTCTTGTATAGTCTTATATAGTGATTTTATTTTGTTGCTGTGCAGAACATGGTTCATTAGTTAGAGTGAGCCAGGCACTTTCAAGCAGTTGTGGGGTGAGCAGTGATAAGTGGTAGTTAAAGTTTTTCACTCTCAGTTAGCTAATAGGTTGCTATATATGGCAGTTCAGTGATATCTGTACTGTATAATGTTAAATGTGCCATATGACTTGCTCAGACATATTTTTTCTTTATGTCTTCCGGAGATCATGGCACATCACAGAAATCCCAGCTATAGTAGTGCTGAAGATGAGATCATTACTAACTGTATGATTCAGCACTACAGTCTAATGTTCTCATGAACCAGCCAGAACCAGCAGGAGTGTACTGCAATGTGGCAAGATGTTGTCTGGAGGGTAAATGAGGTAGGCCTGCATAACTGCACATATGAGCAGGTACACCACCACTGCAGTGATCTATTCAGACATGTCCATCAGCGTGCCTCTGATGTGCGGAGACAACAGCTTGCAACAGGAGGTGGTGTTAATATCCACCCCCCCCTCACCAGAGTGGAGGAGCTGCTCTTGAGCCTTGTGGCACCTGCCCAACAACAACAGCAGCAGACATACACCTTGATGGAGGTTGGAGCCACCCAGTAAGCACACATGGAGCATGCAGGTAACATGGCATATCTGTAGACTAGAGTTATCTGTATTGGTAGATCATGCATATGTGAGATGTGGAGTGTGTAGTTAGAAGATGTGGAGCCTGTTGCTGTGCAATACTGATCATTTGGAACATAATCTGTAGGCCTGTGAATGTAAACTGTTGTTCTACTGTAAGACTGCAAACACACAGTAGCAATGCCACAGTTGTGGCCACTGACAAACTGTCTCATCTCTGTGTAGGTCCCTCTGGGGTGACATCAAGGCAGCGGACAGATGCTGGTGAGTGTGTTCTACATTTATTATTGTAAATAAAAAGTGCATGTCATAGTTAAGGTGTAGGCCATGTACACATGTAACACATCTACCCATAATGCATGCTGTGTATGTTTGGTGTAAGACCACACACATCTCACTAATGTGATTAGCTGCCTCAAACACATGCTCAGATCATCTCAAACAAATGTGGCTACACTGTAGTGACCATTGGATAGGCAAAGTTGATACTCAATATGCACATAACATACACAACTATGTCATACACAGAGCATTTTAACATGCCACACATAAAGGATTCACAAACCCTCTGTAAAGACACACTCCAGTATCCAAAATCTCATCCACACATTACACATAATATACCTGAGGGGTAGAGGCCTATCATGGGGCATTTAAACACTCTGAAACACACTACACATTCATGCCAGGGAATGCTCCTTATTGGCCTCCTTACAAACCCATGTAACAACTGGTTGTGAAATGGTGAATGTAGCCCAGGTAGTACAGTTCCGGTACAGCATGATTAGTGCTGGTTTGGGAAACATTTGTAGCCTTGAGTGACCACATGATGCTTCATGATGATAGCCTATGGTACTATACCCCATCCAGTTATTGTAACCATAGTACTACACATAGCTTTCATTGCTATATACCTCAATGTTGTGTGTGTGCAAACATATGCACCTCTAAACAATATGCATGTCAATCACCATTTGAACAACTGGCACATATATGTCTTGTAATGCTATTGAGTGGCTAGGTCATATGACACACATTGGGTATGTGTGATGTTTAAATATGCAGTTGTGTTTTAGCATGCCATGTCATGGATGGCACTGGCATGTCCACAGTATGATCTACACTCACCATAACTACTGGACATTGGGTATGTGGATGAATGGTATTCCATCAATTATACATGCACCACTGATGATGTGTGAATACTCATCATGCATGTGCTAAAACTGTGTCCACAATTATTTGCTAAAGACACAGAGGCTATAATCAGTGTTGGATACCTATCTGACACACAGATACACATCCAGCCATGGTATGTAGACCTGTGAGTATGATGCACAGTACATTACAGAGTTTTGAATACTTGCACAGCAATGTTGTGTCCATGTATGCATTGCATTCCAGGGGGAGGCCAATCACTTAATAACAAAACACATGCATCAAAGCCATGTATACTGTTAGTAACAAGGACTGTCTACACTTGCATTGCATGCTGTTGAGCAACACGTGTCCTGCATACTGACATGTGTGATATGACTGTTTTGCTTGTGCTACTGTACCCCACCATCACCTGCTGTTGTGTATGTTTTGAGATTGCTGGTGTTGTGTCTGTGTGTGTGTGTGTGTGTGTGTGTGTGTGTGTGTGTGTGTGTGTGTGTGTGTGTGTATGTGTGTGTCTGATTTAGGGAGGAGTGTATTTGTGTGTGTGCATGTGTGCATGTTCGCATGTGTGCATGTGCGCATGTGTGCATATGTGTATGTACGCATGTGTGCATATGTGCATGTGCATGTGTGCATGTGGTCTGACATCATGTTCAGGTCTTAAAGTGTGTTTCCTGTTTTCCTCTCACAGGTGCTGAGGTAGGGCTGGTTCAGTACAGCAGGGAACCTGATGTCACTGAGACAGTGATCATGAGGATAGGTGTGTTGAGGCACAGGCAGGTTTGTCAGGGTCTGTTGTTGGGCCACCAATTGACAGTACACAAGTCTCCATCCCATCCATGCACACAGTCATACTGCCTGTACATCCATCATCACCATTGCTCTTAGCTGAGGGACAATGTACGGTTGGCACTGGCCAGGACAGTGTGGTATCTATGGCACATGTATCTGGACACAGCAGCCATAGCCAGATGTCTGGAATGGTACCACATAGGCAGATGCTCAGGGGTTCTTGTCAGAGCACTGCTGGTCATCATGCCCCTGGCAGACGTGCCACAACTCTTTCAAACACATGCATGTTCCAGGCTGTCATGGAGGCACAGGCACGAATGGAGCGGTACACCAGACAGGGACTAAGGGCACAGAGGGCTCATAACACTTCTGTAAATGACAGTATCCATGACCTAGCAGGTGCCATACGTAATTACACTGAGGTCATTGATAGATGTTGGGGTGAGACATTGGATGTCCTCCACAATGTCATGTCCATTTGTCAGGACAGTACGGGATGGTTGAGATGTCGACATAGACGTATGCTAGCAACA
Organism: Protopterus annectens; assembly: GCF_019279795.1. NCBI lineage: Eukaryota > Metazoa > Chordata > Ceratodontiformes > Protopteridae > Protopterus > Protopterus annectens. Next base: position 1,145,243,211 of record NC_056739.1, read on the forward strand.
TCAGCAGCTGGAGGCCACCATGGACTGCTCCCGTAGTGCCAATACCAGCCCCAGCAATGTTGGGGGGGCTGTCCATAGACCGTCCTAGAAGACCACGTGCACGTGGCTCTGGCCAGTCCCAGCAGGGACCTGGATCCAGTGGACATATGTCAACCTCTGAGGATAGTACCCAGTCTGGATTAGTACCTGATACTGTCTGTAGCACCCCTGCCAGGCACAGGTTCTGTATCCATGGCCAGAGACGGTGATCTGTAAAGCCTGCCAGATACAGTCTGTAGCTGTCCCACAAATCCCTGTATATGGCAGCCACGTGGTGGAACTGTGTGCATGCAGACGCACACACATAAACCAGAAACCTAGGGCAAACACATACCCGCACACGTTACATCAACATTGGCCCATAACAGTACTCATGGCCCTCACACACATACTAACACACACATGTCGATTGTATGGCTCAGTGTAGGCCTCTGGCAAACCAACAACACACCCTGTGCATATAATGAAACCTGTGCCACCTCCTGTCATCTGTAACATTGATGCAGGGACAGGCTAACATGGTGCTGATGCACAGGGTGACTTTGATAAAGTATAGCAATGGTTGAATGTGTAGCATGTTGTCAGCAGTAAAGTGTAATGATATTCTTGAAGGTGTAGCTGAGCAGGCATGATGCATTAAAGCTGTAATTAGCAATGTTGTATTGTTTCCACCAGTGTTTATTCCAATTGTGTTTTGTTTGCCCATGTGCCACTTGGCTGATGTGTGTAGTTGTGTCAGCATGTGTTATACAGTGGACAGTAAATGTGGGGTGTGTGCAGCACAGGTTTGCAGGTGTACATTTGTGAACATGGTGGAGGTGCACTGTCTGCATATACGTGAATATTGGACACATGGGCAGGGTGACATGCCCTGTACTGGCCAGTGTTAACACTCCATAGTTTCTGTTGGTGGCCAGTATGCATTGTACTACACACGTTTTGGAACTTGAGTACGCATGTGTGTGTATGACACAGGTTGACACTGTGCTGTGGGTGATGCTGTTGTTACTCTCTGTCATTGGTTTGCATTACTAAGGTTAACACTGTCCCAGCTGCATAATCCTGTATTAATGCACACTGTTCACCTACAGGGCTGCTTGGACTGTGGTATCACAAACATAAGAAATTCTCACTTATACAGTAAAAGTGCATTAGTCTCATGGACCCCTGCCATAAACTAAATATATAATAGAAGGTGTGATGTTATACCAAAAAGAGTTACATACCAAGAAGGGATAACCTCTATGGTCAGTATCACTGGGAAAATTCAATCCCTCAATAAACATGCAAGGCAAGCTTCAAAATACAAAATGGCAACGATTCCAAAGACAACACTAAAGCTTTCTTTACTGTTGTTCATAATCTATAGGGGAAATCTCAAATTGGGTCACAGTTAATGTAAATGGTCGCAAAGTACACTTATCTGACTGACATTACCAATTCCGTGTCAGACAGTTTGAATGCAGATTTCACCACCCTGTCGCTATACAAGAGCCACATTTCCAGACCTGCAGAACATAATACCTGATGATTCACAGACACTCTAGTTAAAACATCTCTTTAACAAGGTCCACACCACAGTGGCAATGGTACTGGACAGTGTCCCTGGATGTGTCATACACAAGCTGACATATGAAGTCACCACTCATCTAAATGCTCTGTCCAGATGGAGCCTCTACACAGGTTACATACATGTGGAATGACGCACGGTAATGATGTTCACAGTCCACAAGGGTTGAGCTACAATGTCTTCTTCTCCTTTCAGATGCTCCCATTAGGGGTCGCCACAGTACATCATCTGTTTCCATGTCTTCCTGCCCTCTGCATCTTGCGCTGTCACACCATCCACCTGCATGTCCTCTCTCACCACAGCCATAAACCTCATCTTAGGCATTCCTCTTTTCCTGTTACCTGGCGGCTTCATCCTTAGCATTTATTTCACAATATACTCTGCATCCCTCTTCAGCACATGTACAAACCAACTTAATCCTGCCTATCTGGCATGGTCTACTAACCTTCAAACCTGGCCTGACCCTCTAATATACTTATTCTTAAACCTGTCCATCCTCATCACACCCAGTGCAAATGTTAACATAAATTGATTAAGGGTAGAACTACAACAGGTCCTGGAAACTCTCACCCTATAAGCCAGATCAATGTTATCTGGAAGGCTATGGAGCACAGCATTATGGAACTCATTAACAGAGACATTATGAACCTGCAAACACTGCACCATACCCACTTAGGTTCTCTAAAGGCCATATCATGGTTCCTACACCTAGTAGACTTCAAGCCAGTCAACAAGACTATAGGTAAGGGAGGGGAGGTCAACACAGCGAAGCTATAGCTCACCAGCAAATCATAGCCATCCCACATACTAGTATTAGACATAACCTCAACAGACTGACCATAAACGATTGTTAGATGATGGCTTGACAACTGATGCACAGATGTAGGACACACAGTAACATTTGCAGCCAGCATATACTATATTCTATGCCAGTAACAAGTAGTATTCACCTGCACTCAGTCCTGGGAACATTCCTGTTTGGCATATAGCTTTCTTAGGTACAAGCAAACACAGTAGGGATATGTCTGCCCACGTTTGATGAAAATGCATACTGTGGGCTATACTTTATTCTCCAGATGACACACACATCCTCCAAAAGGGTATCATACAGATAGATACCTGGTGTCAAACTCATGCTGTAAAGCTATAATCCTAAGAAAGTATAGTTATCCACTTTTAGAAAACAAAGTACCCCCAGAGTACCACATAGGTAGTAACCCCCAAAATGTGGAACAGGTACTAATGTATACATAGAGCCATGTGTTAAGTCATCTCTCCTTTGATAATCACATTACCAAAGGGTTTTGGAAATCCCTCTGTGCAGCACATAAGCAGTAAAGGGTTTGCATGCAGATCCACAGAGGTTGTTGCACACCTATAATGATTAGTCATCTTTGCCAGACTTTGCTTGCTTTGGAACAGGTTTCAAATATACCTCAAGCATAAACCCTCACTCACACTCTTCAATAGAAACCGTGATGAATGGATGTGAAATGGAAGCCATAGACCAGGGATCACTGCAGTGGCTAAGCTTGTCACAAGCATACAGAAGTGACCTAAGGTCTGGAAAGTGCCAGCACGCTCTGGCAAAGATAACACATGCTTTCATGGAGAAAGCAGAGTACTCACCTATGAAATACTTGAGGTCACATGTATGTATATGGATTTGCCCCACAGCTACCTTACATGTGTAATGCACATACAGTTGTCATTGTGATATGTCATACACTATAAAAATCAAAACCCACTCCACATTGGCCAACTGTATCACACACCTGGAGCACAGACACACACGTGCGAGATTCAAACTCTTTCCTAACTACATTATGATAATGCAGCAGTATGCATTTACACGACGCATTGTGCACATTACTGGGATGTTACTTTTCCAAAGGTATATTTGTAGGATGGTGACATCATCAGACTTGACAAAGATAAGTATACCACTTTTAAGGTGTTTGAGTAGTCTCCAAAAAAGAGGCCCCTCCCCTGGGAGACACACACACAGTAAGCAAGTGCTGGATTCAAACTCCTACCTAACTACATTATGATACTATAGCAGTACATATTTACACAACGAGCTATACACATTACTGGGATGGCACTTTTCCACAGGTATATTTGTAGGATGGTGACATCGTCGGACTTGACAAAGATGAGTATGCCACTTTTAAGGTGTTTGAGTAGTCTCCAGAAAGGTTGCTTCTGCCCAGGGAGACACACACACAGTTGGACAAGTGCAGGATTCAAACCCCTACCTAACTACATTATAATACTACAGCAGTACGCATTTACATGACTCGCTATACACGTTACTGGGATTTCACCTTTCCACAGATATATTTGTAGGATGGTGACATCATTAGACTTGACAAAGATGAGTATACCACTTCTAAGGTGTTTGAGTAGTCTCCAAAAAGGTTGCTCCTCCCCAGGGAGACACACACACACACACACACACACACACACACACACACACACACACACACACACACACACACACACACACACACACACACACACACACACACACACACACACACACACACACAGTTGGCAAGTGCGGTGTTCTTAATCCAAACTAAGTATGTCTTTACACTTCAGCAAGCAATATGGAGTTACAGGGTGCAATACAGACATTACTTGCTGACAGTTTGCACAAAGATTTTTTTCACATTTGCTAACCTCAGCAGGCTTATCATACTCGGTGTATTGTGAGTGTATTGTAACATAGGCCATGACCATATCATATATGGGTTGATGCACCACATGCTGGCACACACAGGGTCAAACCTTGAGTAGCATCTTACCTTCACCTACATGATACTGCAATATAACAGAAAGATGATGAAATTCAACAATTGACTGAGCTTTTGGTGTCATTCAAAGGGGATCCAGTCTCTGTCTGCTTGTGATGAAAGGCCACAGAAATACCTCACAAAGAGGATTACCGGCCTCAAACAGATGCCCTATGCAGACCGTCTCAAAAAACTGCAGCTTTACTCCATTGCATATCGCCTACTCAGAGGCGATCTCTGCCTAACACACAAAGCTATGTCAAACCCAGAGCTTTTAGACATGCTCCACTTAAAGAAATCCCAATCTCTACGAGCTACATGGTATAGGGACCTAAACTTTGTCACCACAATAAACAGAACATGCTGGAGGGATAGATTCCTGTCCCAGAGACTTTCCATACTCTGGAACAAACTACCTATCTATATCAAGCAAAGCTCCTCATTAGCGCTCTTCAAGAAAAACTTGATGATTGGATGGGAGATAGGAAATTCACCCCGGGGATCACTTATGTGGCTCTGCTCTATGGTGGCACAGGAAAATAATTTTCTTGGGAGGCAAAAGCCAGGGTACCTTTGGCTATGCTTATATAGGCCCTAGGGCCGATAGCCTAGTACCTACCTATGAACCTATGACATGATAGACAAGCTTTGCTGTTTCACTACAGATGGTTTGCACCTGTCGCCCCTATGCTTCTGAATACTGGCCGAGGCTCATGCTGTCCCCATATTACCTTTTTTAGGCAAGGCTCAAAGGTTCATAGGTTCATAGGTAGGTACTAGTCTATCGGCCCTGGGGCCTATACAAGGCCAGCCAAAAAGGTACCCTGTGCCACTGTCGTGCAGAGGCACAGAAATGATCCCCAGGGTGAATTTCCTATTTCCCATCCAGTAATCAAGATTTTCCTTGAAGAGTGCTAATGAGGGGCTTTGTTTGATATAGATAGGTAGTTTATTCTGGAGTATGTGAAGTCTGTGGGACAGAAATCTATCCCTCCGGCATGTTCTGTTTATTGTGGTGACAAGGTTTAGGTCCCTAGAGCATGTAGGTTCATAGATAGGTACTAGGCTATATCTGCCCAAGGGCATTTATAAGCCTAGCCAGAATGTGTTGGCTTTCGCCTCCCTTTTAAATTAGTTTCCTGGGCCTCTGTCTAGCAGGGCCACCGAAGTGATCCCAGGGGTAAATTTACAATTTCCCATCCACTCATCAAGATTCCTCTTGAAGAGAGTCTGCAAAGGGCTCTGCCCAACATCAACTGGAATTCTATTCCAGAGTGAGGGAAGTCTCTGGGACAGGAATCTATCCCTCCAGCATGTCCTGTTTATTGCTTCGCTGAGGTTTAATTCACTGGAGCGTGTGGCTCTAAGAGATTTGTTTTTCTTGAGGTGGAGCATGTCCATTAATTCCGGGTTGGACATGGCCTTATACGTCAGGCATAGATCACCTCTGAGTAGGCAGTAAGCAACCGAGTAGAGCTGGAGTTTCTCTAGTCGAGCTGCATAGGGCATCTCTTTGAGGCCCATGATCCTCTTTATGAAGTACTTCTGTGGTCTTACCAGCTGTTACATGTGCCAATTAAGGTACATACCAAATGGGGCATTGTACTCTATTATGGGCCTAATGAGTGATGAGTAGAGCACCACAATGACCTCTCTTGATCTAGAGGTGAACCCTTTCGTGATTAGGTGGGCTACATAGAAGGAATTACTAACCACTTTGCCAATGTGATTATCAAAGGAGAGGTTACTATCTACCTGGGTCCCCATGTCCCTAATTACATTTTCCGTACCTAGTGGATTACCACCTATGTGGTAATTTGTGGGCACTTTGTTTTTTCCAAAGGGGATGAGTATGCATTTTTTGCCATTCAGCTTGAGGCCATGGTTTTGACACCAGGTATCTGTCTCTGTAAGACCCTTCTGGAGGATGTCTGTGTCAGCCAGAGTCGATTATGGCCTCCAGTTTACAGTCATCTGGGAACTTGGTCAGCCATAGTCCTCCCATGCTTGCCTGTAACTCAGAGAAGTATATACTGAACAGGAGGGGTTCCAGGACCAAGACGTGTGGGATGCCACTTGTGACTGGTTTAGAGTCGGACATGGCACCTAAAACTCTGACCATGTGTGTTCTATCCATGAGCCAGTTGGCCACCTATCTCGTGACATAGGGGTTAATGTTCAAGCTGGTAAGCTTGTCTATGATGCCAGAGTGGGGAATGGTGTCAAAGGCCTTAGTGAGGTCCAGGTAGGCTGTGTGGACTACCTTCCCATCATCTATGGCCTTGGTAACTGTTTCAAAGACGTCAACTAGGTTTAGGAGGCAGGATCTGCCTTTAACAAAGCCAAATTGGGTAGGGTCCAGTATCTGGAGGTTCCCAATGTCTCTGTTTATGAGTTCCATGATAATTCGCTCCATAGCTTTGCAGACCAGGCTGGTCAGGCTTATAGGGCGTTAGTTCCCAGGTACTGTTGTGGCACCACCTTTGTGGACCGGGATAACTGTTGCTGTATGCCATTCTTTGGGTACATAGCCTGTGGTAAGGTTGAGTCTGAACAGTGAATGTAGGTGACGGTTTAGTTCCTTTTGGAGCTCGTGTAAGACGCAGCCTGGGACACCATCCAGTCCCATTGATGCTGTGTTCTTAGCTTGGGAGAGGGCTGTTTTTACCTGCATGTCCATGAAGTCTGGGGATCCGCATTCTTCTGGGATGGACCCTTTTGGGGTGAGGGAGGTGAAGTTTGCACTGAACTTGTCCACCAGGATGTTGGCAATGCCAGTTGGTTCAGTGTCTTTTTTGCCATTTTGCAGTAGCTGAAAGCATATCTGACAGTTGCCACCTAAATGTTTGATATAGCTAAAGAAGGCTTTGTGATTATCTTTAGATTCCTTGGCAATTTTTCTTTATAAACTGGACTTGGATTATTTTATGAGCGATCATAGTTTCTTGCTAATAATGATCAGTGATGCCTTTCCTTTTTGAAATGTTGCTCTATCATGTGCTAGTTTCCTCCTTCTGTTGTATAGCTTATTTATGGGCAAGGACCACCAGAATGGTTTCTTTTTTTGGATGAGTGAGTCTTGGTTTTTATTGGGATGGCTCGATTAATGCATCCCTGTAGATGCTTATAGAATGCACTTGTAAAGGATTCTGCAGAGTGGATAGCATTATCCAGTAGCAAGGGGGCTTTGAAACTTTCCACTTCGGTCTTGAGAAGTATGAAGTTTGCTTTTGAAAAGTTTTTCACAGTTGTTTTGTTGACTGGGGGGGGGGGGGGTCGGGATGTGGATGTCCAGTGTGATTACTTCATGATCTGATATTACCAGTGAGGGGTTTACCTCTGGTGTGGAACACTGATCCCCCATGTTGGTGATGATCAGGTCCAGTATGTTGTCACCTCTAGTGGGCATGGTGACCAGCTTTTCCAAGTCGTTTGAGTTTATAAACTCTAGGAAGCATTGGGCAAAGGACTTTGTACTCGAGTAATTCTCCCAGTCAGTGTTTGGGTAGTTGAAATCTCCTCATAGTATGGTGTTTGGTAGGACCTTTAAATTTCCTAGTGTTCTCAGGAATACTGAGTGAGGGTCCTGAGACAAGGTATGTGATCTGTAGCAGGCTACGATCTGATAAGCAGCTTTGCCCAATGTTAGTTGCACTTGTATGGTTTCCAAGGCCTCGTGCTGTGCCACTAACCTGGAGGTGTGAGTATCTTTTATGAAAATGGATACACCCCCTCCTTTTGTATTTCAGTCTGGGTTTTGGGGCCGACGCTTGGAGGGATTGGGATTTCTTTAAGTGGAGCATGTCCAACAGCTCTGTGTTTGACATAGCTTTGTATGTTAGGCAGAGATCACCTCTGAGTAGGCGATATGCGACAGAGTAAAGCTGTAGTGTTTTGAGACAGTCTGTGCATGGCATGTGTTTGAGGCCACTAATCCTCTTTGTGAGGTATTTCTGCAGGCTTTCCAGTTGTTGTAGATGTCTTGTGAGGTACATAGCAAAAGGGGCATTGTACGGTATAATGGATCTAATGAGTGATGAGTAGAGGGGAACAATGACCTCTTTTATTCTGCATGAGACACCTTTTGTGATGAGGTGTGCCACGTAGAAGGATTTCCTGACTACTGTGGCAATGTGATTATCAAAGGAGAGTCTTCTGTCCACCTGCGTCTCAAGGTATCATCACACTTTCGGTGTTAAGTATACTACCACCTATGTTGTAGTTCATGGGTACAGTGTTTTTACCAAATGGGATGACAATGCACTTTTTGGCATTGAGCTTGAGGCCATTGCTTTGACACCAGATATCTGTCTCAGTGAGGCCCTTTTGTAGGATGTCCACATTATTAGTAGTCTCGATTATGGCTCCTAGTTTGCAGTCATCTGGGAACTTCATTAGCCAGACACCTTCCATGTTAACCTTTACTTCAGGGAAGTAGATACCAAACAGGACAGGACCCAGGACTGAGCCCCGTGGTACTCCACTTGTCACTGGTCCGAAGTTGGACTTGGAGTCTGCTACTTTCACACTGTGGGTTGTGTCAGTGAGCCAGTTGGCAACCCATCTTGTGACACAGGGATTTATACCTAGTTTAGTGGGTTTATCCATAATTCCATAGTGGGGGATGGTGTCGAAAGCCGTGGCAAGAACTAAATAGGCTGTGTGAGCCACCTTACCCTTGCCAACGGCTTTGGTGACTGCTTCAAAGAAATCTATCAGGTTTAGGAGACATGAACTGCCTTTTACAAACCCAAAATGGTTGTGGTCCAGAGTTTGGAGATTACCAATGTCTTTGTTTATAAGTTTCATGATGATACATTCCATGGCCTTGCAGGCCAGGCTTATCAGGCTAATGGGGCGCTAGCTCCCAGGGTCCGTGGTGGCTCCCCCCTTGTGTAGTGGGATAACTGTCGCTGTGCGCCATTCAGCAGGCACAAAACCTGAGATGAGGCTATGATTGAACATGGTATGTAGGTGTGGTGCCAGTTCATTCTGTAGTTCGTGTAGAACGCAGCCTGGGATGTAATCTGGTCCCATGGATGCTGTATTCCTGGCTTTGGAGAGAGGTTTTTACCTGTGCAGCCATGATGACAACAACTTTGCATTCTTCTGGTATAGAGATGTGCTCTTTCATGGATGAGAGGGGGGGTAAAGTTAGCATTGATCCTATCTGCCAGGCTGTTGGCAATATCAGTTGGGTCTGTATATTTAGTGCCATTGTGCTGTAACTCAGAGCAGATCTGAGTGTTGCTATTGAGATTCTTGACATAGCTATAGAATTCTTTGTTGTTGTCTTTAAAATCAGTGTCAACTTTGTTTTCGTAACTAGCTTTGGAGGATTTTATCAGGGATCGCAGCTTCTTCCTGAGGCTGACCAGGGAGCTCCTCCACTCATGGGATTTTATCCTCTTTTGCAAGTTTCTTCCTTCTAATGTGCAGTTTGTTTATGGCAGGAGACCACCAGATTGGCTTCCTTTTCTTGGAGGATAGCATCTTGGTTCTGTTTGGGATAGCACAATGCATACACTCATGTAAGTGCTTATAAAGTGCAATTGTGAAGGATTCAGTAGTTCTAACAGTATTGTCCATCTGCATGGGTGTCCTGAAGTTCAGCACTTCTGTCTTAAGAAGCATGAAGTTGGCTTTGGAAACATTTTGAACATGGTTTCCTTAATGGGGGGTGGGTCCAGAATGTGGATATGTAGGGTAATTAGCTTATGGTCAGATGGGACCAATGAGGCGATGACTTCAGGTGTGGAACACCGGTCACTCAGGACAAACCAAACCCCATAACCAACACAAATAACCACAAAGTTAGCCTAAATGCTACTCATTGCCAGAAGTCTCAGCCTCCAGATGCACACACTCGAGGCACATCTCAGCATGGAGAATATTGATATCTGTGCAGTAACAAAAGCCTAGTTCAAGGCTCCAGAGAGCACACCAGCACTACCAGGATACTACTCATTTCATACCTTCCAGCATCAGGACCTGGATCATAGCACATAGGGTGGGGATGTATACTTTTTTCCCACTTTTCTGAGATTTAAAAAAGTTCAGTTACAGGCTTGCTGTTCTGAACTGTTTGTAAGTTTCTTGGAGGCCATTTTTTGCTTGGGCTAAAGGGAAGTCTCTCTGTTCATCAGTGGCAGTGATAAACATTGAGCAGCCTGCCTGCCCCTGTGGGAGTGGTTACTGCCTTGAAACTGTAGTTTTATTGGCCATTTTGGGTCAATTCCAAACTCCTTGATCTCCCTCTCTTAAAACTTGATTGCCTTGTGGTTTTGGCATCTTTTCTGACTTGTTGGCTGTTGGTGAAGCACCCACCAAGAGGAGAAAACGCTGAGAGAAGAAAGGAGCCACTGTTGAGATTTTAAGTATTTTCTTCAGATTATTTTGCTAAGTTTTTTCTGCATAGCCGCCTACTTTGAGCATTTTCTGGCTTGTTAAACTTGATTTCTGCATTGGTAACTGCATTTAGAACACAACCTAGAGCTGTTTACTGAATTTCCTGTTTGCACTTATTTTTAAAATCGTTTTTTTTCTTAAAACTTGCATTTTATCTGTCTCTGGCCTAGCACTCAAGTGTGGGGTCATTTACTGCACTGTTATAACTTGTTAATACTTGTGAACCTCTGCTATCTTTAAAAAAAACAAAAAACAAAAAATCTTACTTTTTTCCCACGTTTCTGAGATTTAAAAAAATTAAGTTACAGGCTTGCTTGTAAGTTTCTTGGAGGCCATTTTTTTGCTTGGGCTAAAGGGAAGTCTCTCTGTTCATCAGTGGCAGTGATAAACATTGAGAAGCCTGCCTGCCCCTGTGGGAGTGGTTACTGCCTTGAAACTGTAGTTTTATTGGCCATTTTGGGTCAATTCCAAACTCCTTGAGCTTCCTGTCTTAAAACCCTCTTTTGCGTGGTTTTGCGCGTTTTTGTGCATAGCGCAATAATGGGCAGTACCACCTAATTGGGTTTAAACTATTCCTGGCTCCACAAAGTCTGCTCTTCACTTTTTCCCTTAGAACTGCTTTATCTCTCAAATTAAACACCATATTCTCATTCTACGGCCCTTCACTGGTCCAAATAAGTAATCTTACAAGTTAGCACTATTAAACCATAAGCACTACTTACTCTTATACTCTCTATGATTACCTTGTCCCTATTGGACCATCTTAATTCAGTTCCCTATATTACTCTAGCATGTCCAAAGGTCAGTCAATGGTTTCCTCTCCAGCCCAGCTGGTGAATCTAGGAATTTTGAGGCAATGTTACAACTGTCTCATGTACACAGACAACCCTCTCCTCCTCCAAACAGGTTCAAATATATGTGAGAGATGCAACCATATAGCCAAACTGGAGGCTGAGCTCTCTCATCTCAAAACTGGTATAACCAGTCAGGAGTAGAAGGTAACCTCACACAACACAATTCCAGTATCACATAGTCCCACCACATCAGCGAACCAAACACATAAATACCCTAAAACATACTCAGAGGCTCTAAATAAAAATCTACCTAAGCAACAGAGACCTCCAAAGCAGACATCCAAGCAAACACCACCCCAAAACAAAACATGCACAACACATAGCCCACAAAGTCAGTGTGCCAAGCAGCCACAGCCCTTAAGGCTGAATAACGCACCCGATACTCTTGTAATAGGTGACTCTATTGTCAGACACACTGACATCCCACTCACTAGGCTGAACAAGGAGAAGGTCACAGTGAGCTGCCTGTCAGGCGCTAGGATCCGCCACATAACACAAGCACTCAGGTCACTCCAAAGCAAATACAAATATGACTCAGTCATTGTACATGCTGGTGTGAATGACCTGAGATGTACCTCCCTGGACTACATGAAAAGAGACATAGAGGATCTCTCTGATCATGTAGCCCAGGCCGGTATGACCCTGACCTTGAGCAGCATCTTACCCTCACCTAGAATGATGCCACAGTACAAAGACAAAATGATCGATTTTAACAACTGGCTAAAATTTTGGTGTCATTCAAAGGGGATCCAGTGTCTATCAGCCTCGGATGACATGTTCGACAAGCCACGTTGCTTCGCTAGGGATGGCTTGCACCTGTCACCACTGGGCTTTCGGATAATGGCAAAGGCTCTGGCCACCCCCATAGTGCCTTTTTTAGGCAAGGCTCAAAAGTCAAACCCACCTCCATAGACAGCACAAGGTACAAGAAACTAAGGGTAATGCTGCTAAATGTCAGAAGTCTTAACCTCAAGATGCACGCACTCGAAGCTCTCCTCAGTATGGAGAACATCGATATCTGTGCAGTGACAGAAACCTGGTACAAGGCTCCAGAGAGCACCCCAACACTACCAGGTTATACCTCATATCATGCTTTTCGGCCCCAAAACCCAGACCGAACCACAAAAGGAGGGGGAGTTTCCATATTTATCAAGGATATCCACACCTCCAGGTTAGTGGCATTGCATGAAGTATCAGAGACCATCCATGTGCAACTAACAGTGGGCAAAACTGCTTTTCAGTTTATAGCATCCTACAGACCACCCTCTCAAAGTTAGGAATCCCACTCGGCTTTCCTGAAAACATTTGAAAACATGAAGATCTCTCCGAACACCATTATATTGGGTGACTTCAACTACCCAAACATAGACTGGGAGCACTACTCAAGCCCCAGCACCTTAGCCCAAAGGTTCCTGGAAATTATAAACTCAAATGCTATGGAACAACTAGTCACCACTCCCACAAGAGGGGATAACATACTAGACCTGATCATTACCAACATGGGGACCCTATGCTCCATACCAGAAGTATATCCTTCATTGGTAAGATCAGACCATAAATTAATTTCACTGGATATCCACATCCCGACCCCACCCCCAGCCCAGAAAACCACAGTGAAAAACTTCTCAAAAGTGAACTTCTCACTTCTCTAAACCGAAGTGAAATCTTTCAAGGCCCCAGGGCCAGTGGAAACTACGGCCCAAACTGCAGAATCCTATATAAACGCATTCTACGGACATCTCCAGGAATGCATGGATCAAGCTATCCCAAACAAAACCAAGACCCAATCATCCAAAGGCAGGCGTCCAGTCTGGTGGACCCCAGCCATAAATAGACTGTACAACAGAAGGAGGAAGATACTACATGCTAGAGCAAAATCCCTAATAGGGAAGGGATCTCTGATCAGTACTAGCAAAAAATTACGATCCCTCATAAAATCCTCCAAGGCCAGCTTTGAGAGAAAAATTGCACAGGACACTAAAGGCAATCATAAGGCTTTTTTCAGTTATGTTAGGAACCTGGGATGCAACTCCCAGACTTGCTCTGAGTTGATTCTAAATGACAGAAAATACACTGAACCCACAGACATCGCCAATATCCTGGCAGACAGGTTCAGTGCAAACTCCCCCCCCCCCCCAAAAGAGCAAGTGTCTATCCCGGCAGGGGGCTGCCTCCCAAACATCTCTGATGTTCAGGTGAAGGCTGCCCTCTCCAAAGCAAAAAACACTGCTTCCATGGGACCAGATGGCATCCCGGGTTGCGTCCTACATGAACTCCAAGAAGAACTAATCCCTCAAATAAAACAGCTGTACAATCTTAGCCTCACTACAGGATATGTGCCCACAGAATGGAGTACAGCAACAGTGGTCCCACTACACAAAGGTGGAGCCTCCACGGACCCTGGAAACTTTCGCCCCATAAGCCTGACTAGCTTAGTCTGCAAGGCTATGGAGAGGATCATCATGGAGCTCATAAACAGACATTGGAGACCTACAGACACTAGATCCTACCCAATTCGGCTTCGTCAAGGGCAGATCCTGCCTTTTGAACCTGGTTGACTTCTTTGAAACAGTCACCAAAGCCATAGATGAAGGCAAGATAGTCCACACAGCCTATCTAGACCTAGCAAAGGCATTTGACACAATACCCCATGCGGGCATCATAGATAAGCTATCCAGCTTAAATATAAACCCCTATATCACAAGATGGGTCACAAACTGGCTCAAAGACAGAACACACAGAGTGAGAGTTGCTGGAGCCATGTCAGACTCAAAACCAGTCACAAGTGGTGTCCCACAAGGTTCTGTCCTGGGACCGCTCTTGTTCGGTATATACTTTTCCGAGGTACAGGCCAACGTGGGAGGACTATGGCTCACCAAGTTCGCAGATGACTGCAAACTGGGCGCCATAATCGACTCTCCAGCTGACACAAACATCCTTCAAAAAGGTCTCACAGAGATGGGTAACTGGTGCCAGAGCCATGGTCTAAAGCTAAATGCCAAAAAGTGTATAGTCATACCCTTTGGCAAAAACAGTGTGCCCACAAACTACCACATAGGTGGTAAACAATTAAGTACAGAGAAAGTAATTAGGGATCTGGGGACCCAAGTTGATAGCAATCTCTCCTTTGACAACCACATTGCCAAAGTGGTTAGAAAGACCTTCTACATGGCCCACCTCATCATGAAAGGATTCACATCTAGATCAAGAGAGGTAATCGTGCCCCTTTATTCATCCCTCTTCAGGTCCATCATAGAATACAATGTCCCTTTTGGGATGTACCTTACCCGACACCTGCAGCAATTAGAAAGACCCCAAAAGTACCTCACCAAGAGGATCAAGGGACTCAAACAGATGCCATATGCTGCTCGGTTAAAAAAACTCCAGCTCTACTCAGTTGCATACCGCCTACTTCGAGGTGATCTATGCCTGACATATAAAGCTATGTCCAATCCAGAATTAACAGACATGCTCCACCTCAGTAAATCTAAATCCCTTAGAGCCACATGCTCGAGGGACTTGAACCTCAGCACAGAAATAAATAGGACTTGCTGGAGGGACAGATTCATAACCCAGAGGCTCCCTTCGCTCTGGAATAGAATTCCAATTCATGTTAGGCAGAGCACCTCATTGAATCTCTTCAAGAAGAATCTTGATGAGTGGATGGGGGATCGTAGGTTTGTTCCGGGGATTACTTCCGTGTCACTATTAGACAGATGCACAGTAAACTAAACCGTAAAAAGGGCACAGTATACTCAAATCAAGGGGTGGCGTAAGCCAAACAAAATCGGGCTAGGCTTATAATTGCCCCAGGGCAGATAGCCTAGTATGAACCTATGAACCTATGAACCTATAAGGATACCTACACCTCTCTCTACATGCTCTGTACAGGATATGTACCCATAGAATGTTGCACAGCAACATTCTTCACACTCCACAGGGGTGGGGCCACAAAACCCCTTGGCATTCATGCTCTATGAGCCTGATGAGTCTGCTCTTTAAGGCAATGGAGCCAATCATAATGGAAGTCAACAATAAAGAGATTGTGAACCTTCACTCAGTTGAGCACACCCAGTTTGGCTTCATCATATGCAGATCACGCCTCCTGAACTGGGTGGATTTCTTTGAGACCATTACCCAGGCTACAGGTGATTGAAATGAGCTCAACACAGCCTACCTATACCTCACTACAGCCTTTGACACCATTCCCCAGTCAGGTATCATAGATGAACTCACCAACCTGGGCATGAATCCATACATCACAAGATGGATTGCAAAGTGGCTCACAGATATATTCCTCAAATTAAGAGTTGTTGGCTACATGTCAGACTCTACACTGGTAACAACTTTTGGCCTCCAGGGTTCAGGCCTGGGGTCCCTCCTGTTTGGTATAGACTTCTCAAATGTACATGCCAACACAGGAGGGTTGTGGTTGACTAATTTTGTTGGGAACTGTAAAGTATTTGCCATAATAGATTCCCCGGATGACACAAATATTCTCCAGAAGGGACTCTATGAGACAGATGTGTGGTGTCAGAATCATGGCTTCAAGCTCAATGTGGAGGAATGCATAGTGATCCCCTTTGGTGAAAACAAAGTACACACAAACTACCACATAGGTGTTACCCCCTTAAAACTGACAAGGTAATAAGGGATCTGGGGACACAAGTAGATAAGTCATCTTTCCTTTGACAACCATGTTGACAAAGTGATTGGGAAATCCTATGTGGCCCATCTAATCAACACAGGGTTTGCGTCAGAATCCAAAGAGGTAGTGGTGGCCCTCTACTCTTAAGTCATCAGACCCATCATTGAGTACAATGCACCATTTTGGATGTACTTGGCTACGCATATCCAGCAGCTGTAGAGACCACAGAGGTACCTCACCAAGAGGATTACTGGCCTCAAACAGTTGTGTTATGCAACACAACTGATAAAACTAAATCTATTCTTCGTTGCGTACCGCCTACTCAGAGGCACACTCTCCCTAATATACAGAGCCATGTCCAACACATAACTGCTGAGCATGCTCCATCTACAGATAACAAAATTGAGTCACCCTACACACTTCAGGGATATGAACCTCATCACAACAATGAATAAAACATGCTGGTGGGATAGAGTACCATCCCAGAGACTTGCCTTACTGTGGAACAGAGTTCCAATGTACATCAGACAGAGCCCCTCACTTACACTCTTCAATAGGAACCTTGATGAGTGGATGGGAACAGACAATTCACACCAGGCATCACATCAGCAGCCCCACTAGAAAGGGGCTTAGGGTACTAACTATTAGAACAAGGGTTTGGGAGACTACCCAATGGGGTGGTGAAAGCCGCACAACTTGCCTAGGCTAACACATGCCTTATTGAAGATATGTTCATAGGTATGTAGTAGACTATGTGACAGGTACATGTCTACAGATAGTAGATATGTACTTCATTGTACCATCATGTTGTACAGCAGGCACATGGACCACATACACTGTAATGCTTACAGATACTGGTGGCTGTTATGTACACTGAGTGAGATGTGCACCTCATGTCTTTTGTGCTATTGGGATGTGTGCTGGGTGGGACAGTCCTGAATGGCTCCCTATCATGGTCACCCTCTTACGCACATCTCTGCCCATCCATCTTTGGCTTATTATACTGTGTTCCCCCTACATATATATATATATATATATATATATATATATGTATATATATGTATATATATATATATATATATATATATATTATTATATATATATATATTTATATATATATATATATATATATATATATATATATATATATATATATATATATATATATATATATATATATATATATATATATCTATGGATCCCCTACACTTCACCGACAACGCTGACACACAAATCACCGACACCAAAAGACCGACAACACACAATACCAAAAATACACACAACCATACATGCACTAACCTTAACCCAAACCCTAACCCTAAGGTCCGACACAACACACTTACCCTACCGCACCTAACCCTAACTCACTTAACCCACCCCTAAACCTACAGTCCGTCACTATCGCACACACACCCTACCTGCACCTAACCTAACTCACTTAACCCACCCTTAAACACATAGTCCGTCACTATCGCACACTTACCCTACCCACCTAACCCTAACTCACTTAACCCGCCCCTAAAACTACAGTCCCTCACTATCGCACACTTACCTGTCTGCTCCCTAACACTAAATCCCTCACTCTATCGCACACTTACCAAGTCCGTCGGGTTTTCACCTTGTCAGTCATCTGTGTTGTCGGTGTTTTGGTGTCGGTGATTTGTGTGTCGGCGTTGTGCGTGTCGGTGAAGTGTAGGGGATCCATATATATATATAGGTACATAGGTAGGTAATAGGCTATCTGCCTGAAGGCATATATTAGTATGGCCAGAGTGTGCAGCTATCACCACCCATGGAGTTAGTTCCCTAGATCTCTGTGTAGTAGAGCTGATGAAGTGATCCATGGTGTGACAGTTCAGTTTCACATACACTCATCAAGGCTCCTCTGGAAGAGTGTCAGTGAGGGACTCAGCTTAATGTAGGTTGGGAGGGAGCCTGTTCCAAAGAAAGGGAAGTCTGCGAGTTATTAATGTATCCCTCCAACATGTTCTATTTATGGTTGTGATGATGATATCCCTAGAACATGTAGTACAGTGAGCTTGGGGTTACTTCAGATAGCACATGTACATCCGTTCTGCATTGGACATGGACCTGTCTGTTGGGCAGAGGTCACCTGAGTAGACAGTATGCAACAGAATACAGATTGAGTTAAATTCAGTCTTGTTGCATGGGGCAACTGTTTGAGGCCAGTAATGCTCTTTTTGTGGTACGCCAGTGGTCTTTCCAGCTGCTGAAGGTGCCTAGTCAGATTCATCGCAAGTGTGTTGTGGTACTCTATGATGGGTCTGATGACTGATGAGTAGAGGGAACCTCCTTTGACCTACATGCAAAGACCTTGGCAGTTTGTGGGAACATATAGCATGATTTTCTAACCACTTTGTGAATGTGTTTCTGGAAGTAGTGATGACTATCCACATGTGTCCATAGATCCCTTATTATTACCTCCATATTTAGGGTGTTGGCACCTATGTGGTATTTGTATGACTGTAGCTTGAGCCCATAAGTTTGACACCACATCTGTCTGACTGAGACCCTTTTTAAGGATGTCTCTGTTGTCCCAAACATCGATTTTGACAACCTTTATGCAGTCATCCACAAACCTTGCTAAACATTTGAGTGTATTTCTGAAAAGTATACACCAGACAGGAGAAGTCCCAGGACTGAGCCAAGGGGGACAGCAGTTGTTACCAGCTTGAACAGGAGACCACAATTCTTACCTTGTGGGATCTATCTGTGCCCCAGTTGGCAATCCATCAGATGACATACATGTTTACGCACAGGTTGTTGATTTTGTGGATACGACATGTGTGTAGGATGTTGGAAAAGGGCTTTTCAAGGTCTTTGTAGACCATGTGTAGCTCATTTCATTGATGCATGTCCTGGCTAACTGCCTTGAAAAATGTCTAGCAGGTTTAGGAACCATGATCTGCTTCTGACCAAATGAAAATGGATAGGGTTGGGTGTTTGTGGGCTCTCAATAGCTCTGTTTATGAGTTCCATAATGATGGACTCCATGGCCTTGCACATCAGGCTTATTAGGCTTATAAGACAATAGTTCCCATGGTCTGTTGTGCACCAACACTTGTGGAGTGTGCCAAACGTTGCTGTAACCCATTCAACAATTTAATATCCTGTACAGACAGTGAGTCTGAACAGACTGTTGAGGTGCAGGGTCTGTTTGTTTTGGAGTTCACATATGACACAGCCAGGGAAACCATGTTATCCCATACACGCCGTGTTTTTAGATTTGGAAAGAGCTGTTTAACCATTGTATATGTGATTTCTGAGTTTTCACAATCTCCAGGTATGATAATGGGCCCTTTTGTCAGTGAGAAGGGCGTAAATATGTATGCACCTGTCTGACAAGATGTTGTCAATGTCAGTCATGTACATGTATTCATTTACAGTTTGCACTGACTCAAAACATATATGAGTTTAGATTGATATTTATGACATAGCGAAATAAAGCTTCATGGTTCTCTATGGACTCTTTGACCATGGCTTGGATAATGTTAGGAGTGCTCATTGTTTCTTGATGATACTGATCAGAGACTTATTGATCTTCTTTGGTTTTTCACTTTCTTTGAACAACTTAAGTACTTGGAGTACATAGTTTGATTATGACAGGTGTCCAATATATTATGTGGGTCTGTTTTCATATCAGTGTGTGCAGAAGGCAGGATTGGTGAATAGTGACAAGTGTCTGGAGTAAGAACTGCAACTGCCAGATATGTGTGGCCCACTGCTGTACTCAGACATGGCCTAAGTGTGTGAGCATGCCCAGTGTGACCTTTCAGTATGTTGCTGACTGAAATTTGCTAAATTTGTTTGTGTGTGAGCATGCCCAGTATGAGCATATATACTATATGTGTGTGAAAATCAAGTTGGTTTTTACTTCAGGGCTCACCTTTGTGTTGTACATCGATAGGAAGCACAGTGTGCCTGCAGAGCTTCCACGAGTCATTCTACATACAGTGGGGACAGCTATTATTTGTACATTTCTACCTGTGGGGGGGGCACACCTAATTGTTACTGTGGGTGTACATAGGATGAAGGGTTCACCTGACACTTATATACACATTTGCTAGGCCTGCACTGCTATGTCAGGTACTCCATTTCAGTCTGTACTGTTGCCTATCGTACTGGCTTGAGGCATACCACTGCACTACAGACCTTAGCTTCCAATTACACGCATATTAGTTTGTGACTTCATAGCCTACCCAACCCACATCACACTGTCTGGTCTGCTGTTATCTGTCTGCATAGGCCTGGGGGGAGGTTACTCATATGCCTCTTCAGAGGGCATGATAAAGCATTTGTTTGCGCATGCGTTTGTCTACATTTGTCCTGCTGGCTGTGACTGTTAGGTATATGACCCCCCCCAACTGGTATGTGTGAGTGAGTTAAGTTGTGTCTGTGTCAGTGAAATGCTGTCATGGCTTAGTATTTCAGTACTATGACTATAGTGTACAGTATCCCGAGTTTGAGCCCTGTCACTTCTTTTTATTTTCCTGCTGGGCAGACCAGACTGCTTAAGGAACAATAAAGCAGGTGTGAGCAAGTTTACCCAACTTTGCTCAACTTTGCCCAACATTGCCCAACATTGCTCAACGTTGCCCGATGTTGCGCTGGTTAGCACGGTGCGCAGCTATGCGCAATTAAATTTAAATATGCTCAATACTGGTAAAATGTGCTTAGCAGTGCTTTATATTGATTAAAATAGGGCACTCATGCCTCAGGTGGTGCTGCAGGGCTGCCTATGTCGGATGCACATAGTACACTCCCTATGCATGTTTGAAAACAGGTAGTGTCAAGTTAAGCATCCCTTTTACTGTATGTGTGAGTCAGAGAGAGGTGTCATTTCCAGGGTTCCTACTGAGTCTGTGTAAGTGCTATGTATTGCCTCTTTACCAAGGCCAGGGCATACTGGGCACACCTCCTTCTGCCTACTGGGGCAGGCTCAGGTTGTTCCTTCTCCTAGTCACGCTGTGCCTGGGCAGGCCTTGGCAATGGTGGGGAGCTGTTTGGCCCTGCCCCATGCTCTTCCTGCTGCAGCTGTATTCGCAGGATCATATTGTGTAGCATGGCACATACCATGACAATTTGGGTACATGTAGTTGGTGAGTACTGCAAGGCTCCACCAGATGTGTCCAGGCACCGGAACTTGACTTGAGCATCCCAAACACATGCTCAATAATGTTTCTTGTTTGCACGTGTGCCTCATTATGGAGTTCTTTTTCAGGTGTTTGTGCATTTCTGATGGGTGTCATCAGCCATGGCTCCAGTGCGTATCCAGCATCCCCCACTAGGTGACTGTCAGGGATGTCCCCATTGGCAAATCTCTGGTACAGCTGCGTCAGATGCCAGATGTGGGAATCATGATAGCTTCCAGGGCAGCCAGCACACACATTCATTATTATGCAATGGGCATCGCATATGACCTGGCAGTTGATGGGGGGGAAGCCCTTGCGGTTGATGTAGACCCTACCCCGCTCACCGGGTGGTGCTTTGATGTGTATGTGCATGCAGTCTATTGCACCCACTACCTTAGGGTATTCTGCTATTTGGTGGAAAAGACGCATATTACTGGCCAATGCCTCACGGGAATTGGGGAAATATACTTGCTCACTGACATGTGCTGACATGGCATCCTGAAACTGGTGCAGTGCCCTGGATGCTGATGTCTGTGAAATCCCCATCATATCACCAGTTGGTCTCTGGACAGTACCTGTAGCTAGTATTCTTAGGCCAACACATACCTTGGTATCCACTGGGATGGGTTCCCCTCTGTTGGTTCTGTGTGTGAGGTGTGGCCTGCACAGCTCAACAATTTGCTGCAGGAGGTCTCTGTCCACCCTATAGCGCTCCACTACTCCAGCTCATGTAGCCCCTGGTAGGTTACCCTGGGTCTATACACTCTTCTCCATCTCCTCACTGTGGGTTGCTCAGCAGCATTCACAACATCACCACCCTCAGCACCTTGCACATGTTGGTTTATGATAGCAAGAGCAGCCCTTAACATTTTGTCTGACTTTAAAGTTTTTAAGCTTTCCCTCTTTTTATACTGCAGTGTTGCAGAGTTCTTTGGAAAAAACAGGGAAGCATGCTGTTTGCAGAGTTTAAAGTGCTGGGCTGGGCTGGGCTAGTCTGCTACCTGTGTAATTGGCTGATTCTGATATATTCCACCTGGCAGCTCTGCTAGTTTGGTTAACTTCCTACTACTTCTTTTCTTTCCTTTTCCCTTTCTGTTTCCGCCCAGGGCAGCGCCGTGCAAACAAGCGCACAAGTGCACACACGCGCACACATGCGCTCACATGCGTGCACATGCTTGTGCACATTTGCAAGAAATTTCAGATATATTCACGACGTACGCCTTTGGTTTCTGGTTTTCAAAAAGGTCAACTGTAGACACACTTCTTGCAATCCTGAGCAACTCAGGGCAAATACAAGACACTGTGCTCCAATAAGCTTACAGCCTTTCTGACACCCCCCCTCATGCTGTTACCTATATTCTACTCTACTACTCCCCTACTCCTACACTTACACCCTTGGGACATGGCTCACATGCTGGGAAAAATTGGGATTCATTATCCTTATCCTCGTTTGCATAGGATTGCCTACTAACGCATGGTTACATCTCTCACACTGAGCTTCCCCCCTTAGGAACCACTACTCAGTGGCCATGTTGTCTTTGGCCTGCCATTCACCTGCATGGCAGGATAAGCTTTTTAGTGAAAATGGCTATTTTTGGCTCTTTTTAAATTATTTTCTGTTTTTTAAAGCACCACACGTTTGCTTGATGCTGCGCTATGCTTAAACATCAGAGATCGGGGGAAAAAAAGTTAAATTTTAATAATTTTAAACATTTATAAATGCTAGTGGCCTTATATTTGGCCATTGGCATGCTTCCTCAACTGTATGCATCCTTTATTTGGAGCTGTCATAGCTCAGTTTAGCTATTTGCAGAACGGTACTCCGTTACCAATGGAGTACATTTCTGCAGATAACACTACTCTTCCACGGACAGGTTAGTGTTTCCTGGATTGCAAATTTACCTCATTTGCATAGCTTTCAGCAGCAAATGAGGTAATTTGCATACCATGATGCTGTCTGTGCAAGAGTAGCTTTAGAAGCTCTCATGCATGCCCCTCCCGGCTATTGTGTCTGTGCCAGTAAAATGCTGTCATGGCTTAGTGGTTCAGTACTGTGACATATTGGCTGTCTGATGTCTTACTCTGCTCTACAACTCCATGCAAGCTTTTGTAAATCTGGCCCAGTAAGTTTAAAAATAAATGTAAGTATAATTGGGAATACATGAATTAAAATATTTAGGAATACAAATTTATCAAGATGTAATTAAGATTATTAATTATAATTTTTGAAAAAAAATAATGAAGTATTACTACTTTTAAAGAAAATGGAAAAATGTTAACTTCATTCTTATGTTGCCCTAAGCAGAGAATTGCTTATAGAAATCACATTAGATTGTAAGAGTATGGTGGTATTAGCTTCCCTGATGTAGAGTCTTGTTCCTTTGCTGCAGATTTTAACTGTGTTATATTCTGGTTAGACTCAACTTGCACTATTCGATTGAAAACCATTCAGGAACATATTATAATAAATTCTTATAAGTTTATTAAATATGATAAACTAGAAGGATGTAACCATCCTTTCATCTGATTAATAAAACATACCTTAAAAGGAAATTCATTTCAGGCTTTAGACTCTGCATATATGAAATTAATTCTAAAAACAGTTAAGACATATTTTTTTTAAACCCCATTAATTTTAAAATAGAAATTTTTGGTCTTTCCCATTGCACACACCTCTGGATTTGTAGAAACTCAGAACAATGTGAAAATCAATTTACTAAAAAGGAATGGGTTAGTATTATAGCCTGATTGCTTTGAAAAAGGGAAAGGTAAGTCACCAGAATGTTTAATTAAAGATTTTAAGTTAGGAAGTCAAATAACAGCATGTGTCCGTACAGCCACAAAGACACAAGTAATCCCAAAAAGGTCATGTGATGTGTACTGAGGGAGGTACTCTGTATTCTGGACAAGTTAAAAATAAGTCAGATGACCAAAGTGTGAAAAAAATCCTTTATAAAATGCAAAAATCGCACATGTTACATTAAGATAAACAGTTTAGAACTTTCTTCCTGCTAACCATCTGGGACTTCATCAGAACTGTTATCCCTGCAGATGTCTTGATAGGGAATGATTTTGATAAAGTAGTACCTTGTGTGCACGCAGTGACAGGCAGTCAAGCTAGGCGACAGGCATGTGGATCTGGTAGCCTGTGAGAGACATAGATAGACTGCACACCTGAAACCAGGACTGGTGATGTGGTTACTTCAGGGAGAGAGCTACCCTGTAGCAGTGAGACTGAAGGTGAGCCACAGCTGCTGTTAGGTACTGATGTCCCCTTTGACAGAGTGACTGCAAAAGCAGAGGTGTGTAGTAATACCCAGGTTGACAGTGAGGCACCACTGTCAGAGGATACCAGACTTCCTGTGGAAGGGGAGCTCAGAACAGTTACAAAGAGAGAGTTGAGACAGGCTCAGCTCTCAGACCCTACATTACAAGGGTTGTGGGAGGTAGCTAGGGAGGTGCCTGATTTTCAAGAAAAAGGGGAATCTATATACTGGAACCAAGGGTTACTGTATAGAGAGTGGACCCCTGAGGGAGGGCTAGAATTTCAGGTAATACAGCAGTTGATAGTGCTCAGCGTCTACTGTCTATCACTTCTAGTCATAGCCCATGACATTCCCTTTGCAGGTCATATGGGTAGAAGCATACCAAGAGACATATTATGCAGAACCTTTATTGGCCTGGGTTTGCCATGGATGTAACAGGGTATTGCAGGACTTGTGAGCAGTGCCAAAAAGTAGGCAAGGCAGGAGACAAGGTAAAATCTCCTTTGATGCCTTTGCCTGTGATTGAGGAACCATTTTAGGGGTAGCTATGGATATTGTGGGGCCTCTAAGTACCCCAAGTTCCACAGGGAAGACGTATATCCTACTGGTAGTAGATTATGCTTCTAGATACCCCAAGGCAGTGGCTCTGTCCTCCATTGAGACGGAGAAGGTGGCAAATGCTTTTCTAGAGATTTTCAGCAGGGTAGGTTTCCTGAGAGAAATACTGACTGACAAAAGTGCCAATGTCTGCTGGCTTGTTTGTGGAAATGCTGTGGGGTGAAGCACCTACAGACCACCCCCTACCACCCCCAGACTAATGGTCTTGTGGAGAGGTTAAACTCTACACTAAAAACCATGCTATGTGAAGTTGCAGACCAGTCTAGGAGAGAGTGGGACAACTATTTGCCCCATCTTTTGTTTGCTTACAGAGAGGTACCACAAGAATCCACAGGTGTTTCACCCTTTGACTTGCTGTATGGACATAGGTTGATGAGTCCTCTATATTTGATTTATGATGAATGGGAGAGTGACTGTGATTCCCACAAAGAGTCTGTTGTGACATATGTCCTAAACCTCAGGACAAGGCTTAGGGAGCTCATGGGCTTGGCCCAGGAGAACCTGGCAGGAGCCTAATAGCAGAAAAAGGTCTGGTATGGTACGAATGCTCAAGCCAGAGTATGCTATGGGGCAGCAAGTGATGGTTCTCATTCCTATTAGGCACATTTAGTTGCAGGCAGCTTGGGATGGACCCTTCAAGGTGGTAAGAAGGGTTAGTTATGTTAACTACATGGTGAAACTTCTAGGCAAGAGGCAGGGGCACAGACTGTACTATGTTAACATGACAAAGCCTTACCATGATAGGGAGGCCCTTCTGCTGAGTATTTGCAGTAGGAGGCAGAAGGAGTCTTAGGGGGATCTATGGCTACAGGGAGCCAGCCAGCAAAATCCCAAGTTACTATGGTGGAACGTAAGATTGCAGGCATATGACATGATAGTACAACACTGCAGTGGGTTCAGCAATGCCATTGCAGATGGGCTGTCAAGACAGGGAATGAGGTAACAGATTCCCAGATAGGCTTATTTCTCTCAAGCCATGTTTCTTAAGGGTCACTTGTAAAATTAGCTTGAGTCTTCAAAGGGGGAGAAAGATGTGATGATAGGAGGTACTGCCAGCCGTGCCAGGGAGAAGTAGGGCAGTGGATGTATGACTTATGCCAGCACAGCTAGCTGGAATTTTATAAATAATTGTATGTCATTAGTATATCAAACTGATCTGTACAGATGTTTGTAATGAAAATGTATTTTTGAGCTTTGCTTGTGTTAATTGTGTTGAATGTATTAACAGTGCATCCTGCTGAAGTGAAGAGCAATGTACATGTATTATGGTATCTGAATTAAAGGTATATGTTTTAATAGAGGACACTGGCACAGCAAAGGTTAACCAGCTTGCTTATTTAAAAAAATAAGGAAAATGTAAATGAGCTGTGAAATCATTAAAAGGCACCCTACACTGCTGAGTAGGACTGGAGATGCTGGGTGTGGGACAGAGCCTTTGTTCATTAGCTTAGTGAAAAGAGGGAAGGCCTCTAGGCACTGCCATAAACATTTGGATATGTATTGCAGCCATCTACAGTTAATTCCTGTCTCAAACTTCAAAAGGAGATATTGTGGGAACCTAGAGTCAGGTGGCCAGATGAGGTCATTCTACAAGTCATCTTGGATATTATATTTTACAGGAAGTAATCTCAGAGGATAGAGTATTCTGTTTGGGAGCCTGAATAGAAATAATTCTCACATATTTCATCTTACCTTGCCCAAGTAAGTCATTAGGAAACAGTAAATTATCTTAGATTCAGTCAGGAATACATTGAAGCTTAGTTTAGAGATTGCTTTCCTTATTTAAACGAGTCTGTCCATCAGTGTTGTTTTCAATATTTTCTGTGATTTGAACTCTGTGGTTTACTGTGAATGTTCATGTTCTTTTATTATTTATTATTAAATATATTTCAAATATTTATTGTGGACAATCCTTAGTATCTAACCTTGGAGAGTGGTTATATTTATTTGGCGACACTATGTGGGCTACTCCAGAAGACCTAGCCAGCTTGGTGAACTACTGCCATTCGTATTAGTATTAATATTACACAGTATAATTGGACACCCTTTGTTAAGGGACTTGGAGCAGCTGATTGTGGAGTGTGTAGTGGCAGTGACTCTACCTTATAGTTTGGGAAGAAGGGGTATATCTAGTAAATCTGTGCCAGCCTTCCAACTTTTGCATGTGTGTGTGTGTGTGTGTGTGTGTGTGTGTTTGTGTTTGTGTGTGTGTGTGTGTGTGTGTGTGTGTGTGTGTGTGTGTGTGTGTGTGTGTGTGTGTGTGTGTGTGTGTGTGTGTGTGTGTGTGTGTGTGTGTGTGTGTGTGTGTGTGTGAAAAATCAAATCTCTCAGTGTGTGTATGTCAGCTACTTGGGGCAGGGATATGAAGCACTGGATTTACAGAGAGGGTGCTGGAGGATTTGGCTTGGACACTCAGCTGAAGACCTAACCCTACTGCTGTACCAGTGGGAAGTCTTATTGGAGATCTGGAGGGTGACAGATATAGAAAAATCCAGACCCCGGGCTGAGTGTGTTCCCTGTGTGTGCTCTTGAGGGAAATTGTACTTGTTGCAGAGAAGTCTGCATCTGGAAATACTGAGTGTATCCATTTGTATTCCAAGTGCATGTCCTTCTCCAGTGTCAGTGGTGAGGATTCTGGCTCCTTGATTACTGGCCCAGTGTGAGGATGACACATAATGTTAACCATCACATATTGACAACAGTGGTGGGTGTCACAATTTGATTGACATTTATTCATATACACGTGTCAAATTGTAGCCAGAACCTCACATGTACACACCTCTGTACAACACACATGTAAGAACTAGCATACTAAGTACATGTACCTCTGAATACACAAATTCTTACCCCAATGTTTTTGCCTTGATCCCCTGCAGTCCATACACCCATGTAGGTTGGGTGAGATGAAGGGGAACATTCATCCGGAGCACAACCTTTTAGGGGGAAGTCATCAGAATATAGGTCTTCAGGGTATTAGTATTGCATTTACCTTCAGAACTGAAGTACTGTAGTGCTCCATGTCTTCCTCCTTGGAAGGTTTAAGAGACAAGGAACGAGGAGAATAATTCTTATATATATGTGTATGTATGTAGAGAGAGAGAGAGAAAGAGAGAGTGCTATGAACTGACACATTTCTTTTAGAACATATTTTGCTGAAATCACCCACTAGCAGGGAAAGGGTATACTCCAAACCCCTGCTGCACCATGATTGTGCACAACAGAGTACTGGCACCTTTCAAATGGCTGCGTCAGAGTTTCTGTAGCTGTGTCTACAAGTAGTTGTGAAATAGCGCAAAACATTTAATGAGTGGTTGTAGTGTTGCAAAACTATTTTGTATATCTTTTCTTTTATAATAGTAAGTACTTGTTTCACTGATTTGTGAATCAAGTTATTTACTTTCGCACTTTACAGGATCAACACTTTTTTTTTCTTTTTTTACTGAAGGCTGTGAATGATAATGCTACTTACTGGGTTTCAAACTTCAAATGTCTTATTCCATTTTTGCCTCTGAAGTTGCTAATGCCAAGAAGGACTGCAATTGTGAAGGATATCAACCTCTTAAAGGACCTCCCCTGGTCACATCAGCAGGTACTATTTTCTCACTCAGCATTCTATTGAAAAGTTTGTTCATTGTGATAAAAATGGTTGAGACTTTCTCTAAAGAAGAAATGACACATTCAATGTTATTAATGCTAAAACAAATCAAAAGCTAATACTACATATGTTCCACCATAATTATTTTATTATATATGACCTAC
This sequence comes from Protopterus annectens, assembly GCF_019279795.1. Taxonomy (NCBI): domain Eukaryota; kingdom Metazoa; phylum Chordata; order Ceratodontiformes; family Protopteridae; genus Protopterus; species Protopterus annectens. The sequence continues at coordinate 1,145,272,324 of NC_056739.1, forward strand.
TGTATATCTGCTGACTTCCTATATTTTTTTAAGTTTTTTTGGCACCAACCTCTAAAATAGCTATTAAACCTCTCCCTTCTAACATCTAATTGACCCATTCATTCTCCATATTGATGAGTACTTGCCAGCCCACTTTTTCCCTGAAAGGCAAGAGTCAGGTGCTGAGAGTAGTGCTTTCTTCTGCTAAGGGGTTGAGAGTATGTTTATGCCTCTTAATCTCTACCCCTGATGGTCTGCATGTTAAGGTGTGCATACTCCAAGCAGGTGCATGTATGCTACCAAACATGTTGTCTCCAGTACAAGTGGCAGCCTACTTATAGTCTTTGCTGCAGATGATAAACCTGCATTCCAGCAGATTTCACCAGTGCAGCAGAGTAACCCAACAACCTCCCTGCCTTCAGGATGGGTGACCCATTACTGACCACTCACATGCATCCTCCCACCGTGTTTGGTCCCCCTAGGGCCAATACAACTAATTAACAATGATTGTTTGGGGTGCAATCATGGCTTTACACCATGGACGAGGCTATGACTTGTTATACTTTCATCCATTTGTGATTCCTGCCATGAATACTTATTATTGTTATTAGACTCATTACTGCTTTTTTAGCTCAGTTTGTCTTTTGGTTTAGCTATTTGGACTGACAAGCACAAAAACAGGAGTAAGATACAGTGCGCTCAATAACTAACATGTAGACACACACACACACACACACACACACACACACACACACACACACACACACACACACACATGGAATTCAAACAGAAAGTCACTCTGCAAGATGCAAGAATCATTCCCTGATACCATTAGAATACTGCATACAAAAATAACAGCTGTATATTAATTAACAGCTGAATAGCAGAAAGCAGGAGATCCCGACTGTAAGGCTACTAGTGCTGATTAGAGTAGCAGCCAGGATGACTGTGACTGGCTAGAAGTTTATATGAAGGAGAAAAAGAATTATAAGCCTGATTTCCGTTAATGGGGCTATATGATGGGGTATTTCCAATGCAGCTATAGCAGAATCTGCAGCTGGTAGGCAGCTTTCATCTGTGGACTGTTGGAAAAACTTCACAATAGATTTCTGTCTTGGAAGCATATATATACTTTTTGCACTGATGTCAGTACATATTGCCTGCTGATGTTAGGGGATTGGAAAAGAAAAAACATGGTCCAAAACGTGATGGCTCCAGCAGTTAGCATCCAGTCCTTGACCCTTGCAAATGGGGAAAACTAGATGTCCACAACTATTTTGGCCCTTGAAAGGTTTAGGACACTGAGAAGGAATGAAATTAAAAGTTCAGGTGAATTTTCTCCTGTCTTAACTCACTGAAGCCTAAAATGCATTTTTGCATACTTCCATTTCACACCCATACTCCTTACAGCATCCAAAATTTTTATGGGGTCTGGCTTCTTTAACTAAGTGACTTACCAGCTAATAATAGGCATGGCAAGGTGTTATTAACAAAATAATGCTAAGATTGTTACTCTTGGATGTCCTGCAGTGTAGAGATTAATCTTTGCTTGCCAGTAATTATTAGTATTTTTATATCTATAACTATATTTTCACAAATGAGAGACCAACATTTTATTGAGGTGTATCTTGTGAAACACCAATGTGAGGGATAGGACAATTAACTGAAAATGTTGGTTTATAACACACTATTCTGGAAATATTGCTAGTTGTTTGTTATTTATGAAAATAAGCAACATTCTAATATGTATTTAATACTTCAGAAACCATGTGCCTTACAAACTGTTTAATAACATTAGGTGAAACTTTAGAGGTTTTTGAAGAAAACTGTCTTTAATATTTGCAATGTAAATTGCACATCTTAAAGAGAAAGCCAGTATTATTTGTATTGTCAGTTATACAACGATATGTTTTCATATTTCTGTAAATATCTCAATAAACATGCACTTACAGAAGAATTTCTTCTTGTCCTGTGAAAATTTATGTGTGGTCAATAAAAATGTTCTAACAGTATATGTGTAGGTTGTATAGTTTTTAAGATATGAAATTTGCTACTGAAAGTTTAAAAAATATATAATTTGGAGTTTGTGTGCATTATAATATAGTACAGTATTCATGGAAATACTATGAATGCAGTGACTGTTATCACTGTAAAGAATACTGTTTTACTGATAACATTGCTATTTGTATCGTTTTAATAACTTTTATTGTTCACAAAATATTTACATTTGTTTGTCTTATGCTTTTTTTAGGATTATTTTTCAGAAAATGCCCTGGAATGCAAAATGTGTATAGACTGCTATATTATATATTATAGTGTGATATTCCACACTACATAGCTGTTAATGAGTTAATTTGTCTAGATTTGTTAGCATGAAAGCATTATTTATGGAATGGGCCAAGTTCTATAGTACCTGCTATTTCATATCAGTTCATGCATGCATATATTAAAACTTTATGATTATTGCTTTCCCAGTATAAAAATGTTGAGCATATTTATCGTATCATTAAATTGCTGTAGCATTCCTACATTAACATTTTGCATGAAAACATTACATAATCAGTGTCAGTAGCACAACAGGTAGCACTCTCACCTTTGCTGCAGAAGGCTGTGGGTTTCTATTCCAACACCAGGTAGATAGAATGCTGAGAATGCAGTGAAGCATAAGGGAGAGAATGCATTCCTGAGTGTGCTGTCCTTTAGATGAGACACTAAACCAAGGCCCCATCTGCTTGAGTTGTTGGTAGCTTAAGTGGATGTATAAGATCCCACAGCACCTATCAAAAAGAGAAGGGTTCTTTATTTAAATCAGTGTTTACAATGCTATTTACACACTTACATATTTAAATTTTATGCAGTGTACAATTTTCTATTCCTTTTCATTATTGCAATATATCCTACTTTTTATTATGTTAAACTTCTATCTTGATTATTCTTATTTGACCCCAATGCCTTTTTCCACAATCACCATCTAATTTTTCTTAAAATTACTACTAGTCTCCATTTAACATTGAACATGTTTTAATATATCCTTTCATTCAAAATGGTCCATACAATGTAAAATAATATTTTGTCTGTTTTACTAACACATTCTGTATTTTTATGGATATAATACCCATATATAATCATATCCATATTTATTTCATTTACCTGCTTTATACTTTCAAATAACTTTTCTTCACAATTTTTCCACAGTTTTGCAACCCCTATACATTGTAAGAAAGCATGTTCTATAGTTTCTTCTTCACCACAACATATACAAATTCTTTCACTGAATTTTATATGGTATATTTCCTTTGACTGTTTTTTTAGTCGCTAATCTCCATAAAAATTTTGACATTCTACTTGCATATTTTATACAATGCTTTTTCATACATTTATAGCCTTAACTTTTTCATTCACTAGCTCAGCCCAAGGATTAACACAATATTGTATTATGATATTTTTATACCACACTTTCCTCTCATTTTCTCTTTCATTCATTTTTATTTTCCCTAAAATATTTTTTTCTTGGCAGCATCTCATTTCTTTATTCAAACATTATTTTCCTCTTTTTAAAAATGTTTAATATATCCAATGCTGCTTATATTTGTACTTAATCTACTACTGACTTTTTTATCATTTTTATCATTTATCCTAAACAAAACGTTATACAATTTTGAAGCAGCAGCATAAGCAATTGTGTTCCTTAAACCTCCATTTACCTTATCCATATATAAGCCTCCTCTCTTCAATGGATTAAATCTTGAAACCTATATGCAAGAAAAAAAATGCTTGTAGTATTTCTTTTTCATAGATTATTGGCAACATATAGACATTAGCTAAAAATCAAATCTTTCCCAGTATAACTTTAAATCAAATAAACCTTTTTATTAAATGATAGCGTGTATATTTTCTAAAAACAACAAACTGCTTTATTTCATCTATTATCCTATTCCTTTGTTCCTCACTTACATTTTTACCTCCAAATCTTATTCCTAACACAAAGATTTCTTTCATCAAAAAAGATACTCCTCCTATATTTACTATATCACCCCATCTTTTACCTTTTTCTTTATTTAAAGTCATGTCTATTATGTTTAAACATTGATGTGTATAACATAATTTCTTGCATCCAGACTTTATTTCTTGTAATCAGTATAGTATTATCTGCATAAGTAAACATAACTGGAGTTTTTAGCCCTTTGTTAGTAATATAAGTGGCACCTTTTATATGAAAATTGACTTATCTAACTAATACATTAATAACTAATGCAAACAATATGCTACTCATAGGATATCCCCGAAGAATGCCATTATTTATCTATATTTCTTTGCTCGATCATCCATTTAATAACAGTCTTACTTTATTTTTATGATTTATTTTGCATTTGTTGACTGGGAAGGTGCGACTAGAACTGAGTGTATTTTCAGTGGAAGCCCGAGGAGAAACGCTCCAGATGCATGTCTTTGTAATGATATACAGAACAACTTGTATTCTTAATTTTCTCACTAATTTGATAATCTTCCATAATTGCCCACAAAAGTTAATGTTGTACTGTATCAAAAGTTTTATTTAAATCTCCTATCTTAATCTTTGTTTTATCAGTCCTGTTTATAATATCATGCACAATTTCCCTTACTATTAGTGATAATTTCTGACATTCTTTTCCCTTTAGACTGTATATACTATCTTCCATAATATGGTTCATTTTACTTTCCATGCTCTTCTGAATTATTTTCATAAAAATCTTATAATCTGCATTGTTCAGTTGCCAATTGAATTCTTTGTACCTTTCATTTCCTCATTACTTATTTCAGAACCTTCTTATATAATGGGCAGGATTCACAAAGCCTTCGTGTAAGAGTTACAAGGCTTACACGGAGGCTGCAGTTAAATGGTGTGACGTCAGCATGTCATGCATATGCATGAGGGCATGCTGAATCACACCTAAGGCTAACACGGTCCATGTAAGACAGTAGGGGGCATGTCCATAGGGCGAGCCCTGCAAACGGACACGCCCACGAAGAGTAAAAGTCCCGAAAGTAAACCCCCACGACATAGTCCATGTAGATGAGAATAAACACAACACAACACATGCCCCCACAGACTATGAACATAAAATGTAGAAATGAACATCTAATAATTTTTTTTTATAAGTTGTAAAGATGTTTTCCCATGAGTGCGCTCGTTATGCTGGCGTGCCGCTTAGCCACAGTTAGCAGTCAGTGGAAAAGCATATAAGAACTAAATATGCAAAGTAAGCCAAGAAGCAATAGTGTAGCGGTAGAGATGTCGGCTGAAGAGGAGGCAGTCATGGTTCAAGCCCCCACAACATCAATTTTTATTTGTAGTGAAATAAGCATGAAACAAGTCCCTGACATATATGTACATATATAAAATTATATTTTATGTAAAATGTAATGAAATGGGCCATGTATTTTGAAGAAATGTGAGATAAAAAATAAAAACAAATGTGAGATGTGCCCATAGCTGAGCTACAGTCTAACAAGTTGAGGATATGTGCTTGTAGGTGAGCAGTGCTTTAACAGGTGTAAAATGAGTGCCCGTAGGTGAGCAGTGTTTTAACAGGCGTAAAATGAGTGCCTGTAGGTGAGCAGTGGTTTAATAGGTGTAAAATGAGTGCCCGGGGTTGAGCAGCATTTTAACATGCTGAAACTGTGTGCCCATAGCTGAGTTGAGCGTAATATGCGTGCTGACAGCCAAACCACGCGTAAACCAGCATGATCCATTTGCACGGAGCTGCGCACCGCGCCAAACAAGCTAACCGACGGGCAACGTTGAGCAAGCTGTATCAAAACTGCCTTTACACAGACGCACCTCCTAGCCTGTGTAGACAGTCATAAAATATAAAAAGCAATGGCCAGGTTCGAACCCAGGATACCATGCACCATAGTCAAAGTACTGAACCACTAAGCCATGACAGTTGCACTTAGAAATGCAGTAATAGCATATATATATATAGGAATGAATAGAAAGAGGAGCATGACAAAGCAGGTTTTGTGAAGCTGATACAATTACAAAATGGCCAATCACAGATAAGTGTGTGAAAAACGGCATATATAAGCCCCATAGGCGGGAATACACAGCATAACCGATTATAGAACCAACTTGCAGCCAGGATGTCAGGTGTAGGTGAGGGTAGTTGCTTCCGAGCACAGAGGTGGGACATCGAGGAGTCCAAATATATGGTTTGGCTCCTCGTCCATAATCATGAGGCCCAACTCATGCAGGGCCAGGTCCTGTGGGGAGCATATAGGGCTGAGGCGTGGGACCGGTTGGCACATGATCTCACCAGTGCCACAGGAATACCAAGGACTGGTGAGCAGGTCCGTCACCACCATGCGGACCTGAAGAGACGGAAGCAGGACCAACTGAACCATTGGATCCAGAAGGCCTGGCAAATGCCCAATGCCCCACTACTGAGTAAGTTACATGTAATTATTTATGTAAGAAATTAACCTAGCTGATATTATGGAGATGTGTATTCCAATATTACTTCATTTATATTACAGCTGCAGGTGTCCGTTCTGCAAACCGTCAAGCCTATGGCGATAGGCTGGTGCGGTTGCGCCACCAGGCAGGTCAGTAATTTTCTCCCTGTAACTGTAAATAAATATATAAGTATGACAGTTAGCAAAAGAGTGCAGTGTAGTCACTAATTAATAAAATGTGCAAGTAACAGTGTAAGAGGGTTTGCAAGTATTGCTTGATTACAAAAGTGTGATGCAGCCTGTAATCCAAACATCCGAATCTATTCAAGCTCTTGCTAGGCAACTGAACACTAACAACTTCTATCCCCCAAACAATCTAATAGACACTGGTCACAACTTCACTTTTCAACCTATCCCTACCTCTTTCATCTATAAACTTATTTACAAACTGAAACCTTGTACTCCCTCTGCTGACAAACTCCCTTCTCTTTATCTTCAAAAGGCAGCCAGAGAAATTGCAGTCCCAATATCTATACTCATCAATAGGACAATCCAAGAGGGAACTATCCCCGATATCTGGAAAGTCTCTTATATTATCCCTCTACACAAAGGAGGTAAATCTATTGAATACGCCAACTTTAGACCAATTGCTCTTCTCTCACCCTTAGCAAAGATTATGGAGAAATGTATACATCAGCAACTTGTTCAATACCTCTCACTACACAACATTATAGCTAATTGTCAACATGGCTTTAGACCCCATCATAGTACAACCACTGCTCTCCTTTCCTTTGTAGATACTATCAATAGTAACCGCAATAATAACCTTCTCTCTTCTGCTCTGTTCATTGACCTCTCCAAAGCCTTTGACATGGTCAACCACTCTTCTTTAATTCACATCCTTGAATCCCTCTCATTTGATAATCTTGCCATTAAATGGTTTAGCTCTTATCTGAAAAACAGACAACAAGCTGTTCTCTGGGATAACCATATCTCATCATTGTTGCCCATTTCCATTGGAGTCCCTCAGGGCTCTATTCTTGGTCCACTTCTTTTCTCCCTCTATATAAATGACATTCACACAGTAATCCCTCAAGCTAACTGTATCCAATATGCTGACGATTCTACCATTATTTGCTCAGCATCTTCCTGTTCAGATCTAATCTCTCTAACTCAAAATACTTTCACCACTGTCGAAACATGGTTTACTAGATGGTATCTCCTTCTTAATGCTAAAAAAACCAAACTACTTCTCTTCTCCCCAACCTCTTGGACCTCCCCACTAAACTTCAACATCTTGTCTAATAATGCCACTGTCATCACCCCTGACTCTACAACTAAACTGTTAGGAATAACTATCGATAACAATCTCACTTTTGATCATCACATCAACACCACCATCAAATCAGTTAACAGAAAAATAGGATCCTTATACCGTATTAAAACCTTTCTAACCCCAGCTACCAGAGCTACTATCGCCCACTCTCATCTCTTATCCACTTTATTTTATGCATCTCCGATCTTTACCAACCTTAAGAAAGCTAACCTAAACAAACTAGCCATTTGCTACAATAACATTGCCCACTTCGCCACAGGAAACCCCTTCAGAACCCATCACTGTCACAATTTGAGACTTTTAGGCTGGCTGGAATTACAAAACTACCTTACAGTCTCACAACTCACTATTGCCCACAAAATACTGCACCAACCTGGAAACAACCCTACACTCTCTCAACTATTAATCCCTTACAACAATCTAACCTCCCTTAGATCCTCCTGTAAACTCTTGATCAGTTCTACAAAGTCCAACAACTCAGCTGGCAACTCTCTTTTCACAAATTCTGTAGGTAGGATATGGAATCTGTTACCTACGGATATAACACTAATTACTTCTTTGCCTCTCTTCAAACATAACGTTAAACTGTACTTCCAAGAACACTGGCTTTG